>NC_051213.1:33318711-33553711 GCF_015220715.1 Pygocentrus nattereri | reverse complement strand
ATCATGCCTGCACCCTCTTCTTCACCTCTTCTCTCCACTGTCCATTGCTCTGGATGGTTGACCCAAGATATTTGAAGTCATCCACCTTTATGACCTCTCCTTGCATCTTCACCTTTCCACCTGCCTCCCTCTCATTCACACACATGCGTTCTGTCTTGTCTCTACTGACCTTCATTCCTCTCCTCTCCAGTGCAAACCTCCACCTCTCCTCTGTCATCTACAAACATCATGGTCCATGGAGCCTCCTGCCTGACCTCATCTTTCAACCTTTCCATCACCATTGCAAACAAGAAGGGGCTCAAAGCTGATCCCTGATGTAACCCTACCTTCACCTTGAAACCATTTGTCACTCCAACTGCACACCTCATACTATCCTCATACATGTCCTGCACCACCCTAACATACTTTTCAGCTACACCTGACTTCCTCATACAGTACCACAGTTCCTGTCTTGGCACCCTATCATATGCCTTCTCTAGATCCACAAAGAGACAATGTAGCTCCTTCTGACCTTCTCTGTACTTCTCTACCAACACTCGCAATGCAAAAATTGCATCTGTGATACTCTTTCTGGGCATGAAACCAAACTGCTGCTCACTGATCTGAACCTCTCACCTTAGCCTTGCTTCAACAACTCTTTCCCATACCTTCATGGTGTGGCTCATCAACTTTATACCCCTGTAGTTACTGCAGCTCTGCACATCACCCTTGTTCTTAAAGATGGGGACCAGTACACTGCTTCTCCACTCATCAGGCATCCTCTCACTCTCCAGGATTTTGTTATACAACCTGGTTAAAAAGTCCACTGCCTTCTCTCCTAAACATCTCCATACCTCCACAGGTATGTCATCTGGACCAACTGCCTTTCCATTCTTCATCCTTTTTAAAGCTGCCCTCACTTCCACCTTACCAATTCTAGCTATATACATAGTATAAAACCTTTATTTAGCAAAAAGCTCTATTTATCAAAGTACAAATTATATCCTTCCTTAGTGCAAGACAATGCCCCCCGAGCACGGCAACAAGTGCACTACCAGTTCAGTGCTCAGCAACGCAATATCAGACAATTTCTCCTGACTCATAGCGTTTCTCAAGTAATGTTTTCAGTTGATGCTGATTGGCACGGTCAGGAGAAATTTAAAGAGGTTAGCAATGTTTACTAGACTATCGCCTATAAATATAGAGGGAATATGGCTCTAAAACAACCGTGCACAACCTGGTAGAACAACTGTCACCATCACATAAACAGAGCTTTCATCTTTGTTGGTAAGGAGAAAATCAAGCTGCATCAGATCTGAAAAAAACCACAGGTGTTTTTGCCCATCCTTCCAATCAGTCAATCAGCCTTAATTTAAAATAGCCTACATTGAGGGTGACCTAATTTACAGTGTGACATGACATTATACAAAAACCTGTGATTGTAAATATATAGCGAAGAAAATAAAATATGATCTAGAAATTATTATTAAATATTATCACAAAAATACATTAAAATGAAAATGAGAAAACTTTAAGGCAATATGACAAGAAGGGTAAGAATCAAAACGTAATGTAGAAGACAAAACAATAATGGTAACAAAAAAGTCAAATAAATGACAACAATGAAAATATTGAGTAAATCAACTGAGAAAACAACTAAAATAGATAATATAAATGAACTAAAATATAAAAAAACTAAATAAACTAAAACTGCTGCAGGCTGAGTGGAGACGTTTAGAGATTAAAAGTTTAAAATGGTCGAGCGACATTAGAAACAAGTCCAGGCCTCAACATCACTGATTGTGTTTGGACTTACTTGGATTGCAAGAAGCAGAAAATGCAACCGACTTCTAAGACTGAACTTTGGAGAGTAAAAATATCCTTGCAGATTTCTTTAAGACACTGAAAGCAAGTCTTTTGGAAAGAATAGAAGCAGCAATAAAGATACAAAGTAGACATAATAAATGCTGAAAAAAAACTGATATATTTAGTTGTTGAGGTTTCCAAGTGATTTTCTGTGAAACATATGCTTTTCTCTGTTTTTCCTGATGCTGAAAAAATGAATGACTTAATTACTGTTATGACTGGAAATGAATTAAATGAAAGGCTGATGTTTGACTTTGGCACACTACTGCAGATTGCCATGTCACAGCCAAAACCCATTTATTATTAACCAGAACTGATAAGACTGTTGTGTTGTGTCTGATCTCGGTCCTGCAGTGCGGCTGTGATGTGCTGAGTGTGTATGGTCATGCTGAGTTAGGGTTAAATACCTGGGCTGGAAATGTGGCTCCTCTGTTGCTGAGGCATGTCACATTTTATCTGGCTTATATCTTGTTTGCTATTTCAGCTTGTTTTATCTGCTGTCAGATTTTACAATCGTCTGAAAGCCTTTACAGTCAGAGAGAGGCTCGCGCCAACAACCCTCATCTGTCCACCTAACTCAGGCAGACTGCTTGTCAGAATTTTCTCTTCTAATACATTCAAATGGGGTGAAAAAGCCCCAGTCCCCACCACTCCCCCTCTCGCTCTCTTTCTTGCTTACTCTCTCTGCCCATCCTCCAACCTATGAGCTCAATTCTTCAGTAGAAGTTCCAATCCGACCCCATCAGCAGCTTCTTCCAGGTACTCTGCAGCGTGTACAAGCATGATTACTGCACTTTTTTATGTTGCCACAGGACGTGAAAGAGGCTTAGGTGTGATGTTTGAGCAGAACGTGCCATTTCCACCACAGGCGAAAGAACAGGAGGATGTATTGACTTAGCCTAGCCGTGAGGGTGCACACTTTGCTTTGCTAGTCATTTTTGCTAGCATGTTTGCAAAGTGCCCCAAGCCTTTATCCACAGCAGGTGATCCTGATTGAACTCACAGAGCACTTGCCAGGGGCGGTGGCAGAAGTTTATCTGACAGGAGTGCTGAAACATTTGAAATAGGAGGGATAAATATGACTGTGGTGTTGTAGTGGCAGTTTTTCATTACTTCTGTGTGGAGTGATGCGGGTGGAGTGGTTCAGTGTGGTGCGACAGGCTATTTCCTCATCCTTATAGCCAAGCTATGCATTGAGAGAGCTGACTTAGATGTATAGAAAAAAAAATCCTGAGTTGATCATTTACTTTTGCCATTTCAAGAATTTAAGCCTTTTGTTTCCATCAAAAACACTACATCAAAAGTTTTATTACCATACTTAATACAGTCATCAGCCTTCCTGTAT
The DNA here is from genome assembly GCF_015220715.1 of Pygocentrus nattereri. Taxonomy (NCBI): domain Eukaryota; kingdom Metazoa; phylum Chordata; class Actinopteri; order Characiformes; family Serrasalmidae; genus Pygocentrus; species Pygocentrus nattereri. Next base: position 33,550,521 of record NC_051213.1, on the reverse strand, counting down.
TTAGGAAAATAAACTAAAAATTACAGACATGTATTTTTTATTTCATTTATTTATTTCACTGAATTTGTGCTGACTTTTCTGAAAACCTAGAAGGCCTCAAGGCTTCCCCACAAGCACACTAGTGGACTATGAACCACTTTAGCTCTGAACGTTTTTCATCATCTTTTGGAAGGAATGCGAAAATGAACCATGTTTAAATCCATGATACATGCATAGCCATGACTACATACAAAAGAAAAAAATCTAAGTACTATTGAACTTAACAATAAACAATAAAAAGTAACAGATGAAGTTCTTTTGATTATTTTGGGGAGCATGTTCCTGTCCCCTTACTGAACCTTAAACCCCAACACCACACCCCCTGAAGATCAATGTTTAGAGTGTCAGCTAATGATTGTGCTGAGAAAGAGCTGAAACAGCCTACCTTTGGTTTTGTATACAGATATTTTGCAGAAAGTGGAAGTAAAAAGTGGATTAAATGGCAGTACATTCGTGTGGTATAAAATATGAATAGAACAATGAATGCTAATGTAGGTGCTGAACAATTTTCAGAGGGTGCTTCAGCAGCCCTCACCTGCTCTTGTGCCATGTCTGACACTGGCACACACACTCAATCTACTATCAATCCCAACCTTCTGAGTAGACGTATCGAAAACAAAGACACTCTGAGCCAGGATGGCGGACGAGATCACATAGCTGGCATATTAAGTTATACAACGGCTTTATTGGCCAGGACCATGCTAGCGAAAGATCCTTAATTACTATATTCATTTCCTGACAGCACTCTCATCTCTTCATGCTCCAGTGAGCATCCCTGCCATAGATAATGAATGCGGGGCTAATCCACGCACTGCACTTTACATATTTCAGTACAGATATTTCCCCCTCTCTCTCCTTCCCTCTGCTTCACCACCCTCCGCTATTAAGTACCCAGGTAGATTGTTGTTTAAATTTAGCAGCACTAATCTGATGTGTTAATTACACTGTGTGGGGCTGTGGATGCGGAGGCTAAATCTCCATATCAACGAGCTTCTCCTTTCTGAGATTGTTCAGCACGCTCCTGTGTGTTCAATCATGGTTCCTCTGCACACACAGGGTCTGAGCACTGGTCAGATCTGCAACCACTCCTACACAAACATATTCACATGCGTGAAATTAATATTTATTACTCATACAGGTACACACATTATCAGATCACCTATGTCCTCCTCCACCAAAATACATCCCAGATGAGAGCTCCAGTGTAGCGTCTCTGATCAGCTTACTCTTCCTGCTGCCACTGATGTATAATGAGATGATTTCTAATTATTGCTAATTCCGCGCCATGTCTGCTTGCACACAATGTGCAGAGAGGGTCATTATGCCACCCCGCAAATCAACACATGCAGCAGATTGGAGAAAAATGAATCTTTTGAAGTCTCAGGTACTTTTTTCTGTCTTATAGGATACTTTACAGTCTCTTAAGTCTATTCTCCACTTTAGAATGTGTCTGGTGTAATTAGCCCTAATCTTGCCTGAATTAGTTCTACCTGTCGATAGACTTTATCCCATGTGTTGTATCCTGCATATTGGCCAGTCATATCTGTTACAAGTTACATTACAGAGCCTCCTCTGGTAAACTAATTCAGATTAAACAGTGCGTGTAAATAGTAACAATTACAATGAATGCTCAAAAAGTGTGATATTCCGTCTCTTCCTTGGGGCTCTCATTTGTTGTCATTTATCTGAGACAAAGTATATAATTAAAGATCTGTGATCTGAACTATTAGTTTGCCTCCTGTGAGGAGTGCTGTCTTACATTAGTATTGTTTAAGGCAGGGCTATGCAAACTTATCCACAAAGGGCTGGTAAAGCTGCAGGTTTTCATTCCCAAACAAGCTGGAGTACATCTGATTCCACTCATTAGATCAGTTAATCTCAGTCTTCAAACTGTTGATCATGTGTGCTCCTGCTTTGCAGGAATGAAAACCTGCAGCTACTCCGGCCCGTTAAGGTCTGTCCACTGGCAGATAGCCCCTGGGTTAAGGTTACTTTCTCTTTACTGGGTGAATGGAGCCTAAATCAGGCACTGCCTAACTGAAGAAAATGAATGAACAACTACCTTAAGGATATATAAGAAAATCAAATTCAGAGAATCAAAGTAGCTTCTAGCCTGATCTATACCAGATCAAGCCTCTTGGTCTGGTATAGATCTCTGTTTGGGCACTTAATATGCTTCACTGTATTTGATCAGTGTCAATCAAGCACAGAAATTCTGCATTTTTACAGGAATTCATAATTTCTGTAAACTTTGTTTAATACAGTTGTTTTGCTGTCTAAGTGGCTACATGGCTTAGCCAAATGTGACCCATCAAGACAGAAAGCAAATGTAGCTTATGTGACTTAAGATGACTTGAGTCAATGATGTATAAGAAATATATTCATTATCTGAACTCTGACTCCATCTGCAATATATGTTTATTCCTTTTGCATTCAGGGATGTGTGTGGTATCGAACACCATCTTAAATGAGGGCTACATTGTTACTTCTTTTACCATCAATACACGTGCAACAGTGTGAGTGGGTTTAAGATGTCTACTGGACTACTGTACATCCTTGTGTCCTGACTCTCTCACGCTCCAGCTAATGGAAGATGCATCAAGGGGTCACATGTAATGCCTGAGTGCTTAGTAGTAATTTAGTAGAAATCAACTGACGTTGCAAATGTCATGTTTATCTCCTCTCTTCCTTTTGTTCTTACTCTGTTTTATTTCCAGCTCTTTATTCTGTCAGAACCACTGCAAAAGAACATATCCATTTTCAGTGACTTGGTATGCTATGTCAATGGCATTTATTGCCTACACTCTAAAAAAAAAGGTTTTTTGAGTAACGATAAAGGTTATATACAGATCCATGACAGCTCCAAGCTGAATACTTAAATGGTTCTTTGCTGTTTAGAAAATAGTTATTTTATGTGTGCCATTATAATCATTTTCTAAGTGAAAATAAGTACACATCCTCTACACTCAAAGGAATATTTAATCCCAAAAGTTAAAACGTATGTATTTTAATTACATGTCAATTTACATTCAAGTAAATCCAATGTAAAAATGGTATTATAATGTTTGTTTCCCTATCGTGTTCAATAAACCTGAATTAATTAAATAATGTTTAAATTTTAAGAGCTTGTAGGATTTATGCAATTCTTTTACATAACATTTACATATTATTGAAGAGTTAATAGTACCTTCTGTATTCACAGCACAGTTACTTAGACTGTATTAAATGCCAATACATGTTAAATTCACAAACATTTATTGTAGTCCAAACTGTATTACACAGTATTTGCTGAGTCACATTACAAGACACATGTAAACTTTAAAGTCTAATGTGAAAGAAATAAACAGGACTTTATAGATTTCAGCTGTGATCAAATTCCCTGGTTTCGAATTCCTGTTCACTCTCAACTGAACTACTAATTAAAGCAAATGTTTATATGCAGATGTTTATGTAACGTTCCTATTGAGGTGAACTCATGCAAGTTGGCAGCTAATGCTATCGCTCACTTCATGCCACGCTAATGTTTAGAGGTCACCTACAGTTACAGAAACCATGAACTGTTGATTTGAATATTAATGGAATACATCTTTAAATACTGCTTCGCAATAAATCCCTGCCACTGTTTATTTAATCTACCTTTGGTACCTGTTACCATGACAGCAGACCTAGCAAGGATGCTAGCTAGCTAGTACACTGGTGTTGTCTAGAGTATCTCTCAAAATAAGCAAAATGAAGCATTAATATGTGGTCAAAAACATTAAAAACACAAGTTAATGTGCATCAGTATTTCACTGCAGTTACACTGTGTAACAAAGGATGGCAGGAGACTGTAAAAATAAAAAGAGCCATTTCATATCAATAAGTTTGAGTGGAAAAATCTAACAGATTATACAATTTGATTAAATCAGTTTTGGATTTATCCAAATTGAGTTACTTCAAATGAACATAAATAAGTAATGTATATTTTTATGTTGTTAAAATAAGTTTCATGTAAAATATTTGCTTAATGTTTATGAAGGCCATAAGTAATTATTTGAGTATACAGAGAACAAACGTCTGCACATTTTAATACACAATAACTGTTTATTTGCTAAATTTAACATATTGGAAAAACACAAACCCTAAAATGTGGCTTGTGCAAAAGTTAGAAAAAAGTTGCAGTTTGTATTTTAGGTTTTATTATTTTACAATATGTTACACTCAGCTAATAAATAGATATCGTGATATAGATAACAGTTGTCGTGGTCTGAATAAAGCCTTGGTTGACTAACGTGGTCCAGGTTGATCTTGGCCATACTGGAGATTTGGACATGTAAATGCTTATTTCATTCCACTACTCACACACACTTTTGCTATGTTTTGTGACTCATTTCACATGTACTTAGAAGTAACCGTGAAATGACAGCAATACAAACAAGAGCACCTAACACAGGTGAAAGGGCAGGGTAAGTATACAGAGTAAATAGTAGGAGGAACTCATCATATAAGGATACATTTAGGGGGGTTATGAAGGAGGCATTTTACATCAGACTGTGTTGGCTCGCATGTAAATGGCACTATATATGATGTTGGTTCAGCCCAGTCTCTTAGACTACCTCAGTCTAACTCAGGCTATTGTGTGCCCCCAAACCTAGTTATCGACAAATTCCAATCAGTCTTATGGAATGAAAATTGTACACTTTACTGAAAACATTCAGTTTTAGGCTTTCTATGATCTTTGTCTTTATTTAGGTCATTTATATAGTTCACAGTCAGTCAGTGTTTGCAAAATTAGCTTTGTAGCTTCAGTGCTGAACTAAAGAGTTAAAATGTTTGAGCAACTGCATGTGGGGTAAATGGAAAAATGCGTAAATTTGATGTTTCGCAAAAACCGTTCTTTTAAAATGGTCAACTTGGACAGTTAAAAAGTTTATCTTGCAACCTCTGTATGGTCTTTCCCCTCTAACTTACTTGTACTCCCCCAACATAAACCCAAAACAGTGGTGTTGCTGGCAATATGACTTGAACAACAAAGCACTTCAGAGCAATTATAAACATTTTTTCTTTCTCTCTCTCCCTCTCTCCCTCTCTTTCTCTCCAAGTGCAGTATTTACTCCCTGGTGTGGAGTAACTGTAGCAACTGACTGTTCAAATCTGGTCTGTGCATTGGGAGCCTTCATGGTAATTTATCCTCAGAACTCTAAATACAAATTAGGCTTGTTAAACAGTATAATGCATTCATTAGGTACACCAAGCAGCCTTGTTGTGCGCCAAGTGCTCCTATTCATCTCTCTCTTTCTCCCTTACTCTCAATCTCCCCCTCTCCCTCTCTTTCCTCCTCCATCCATCTATCTGTCTCTCCATCTCCCTAATTAAAAATTTAAATATCAGTCGCCTCATTGTGGAATCATCTCAAGGAATGGTAATTAGCAAATTTCCAAATGCAGTAATTGCAACCTTGAGGAAGTAATTAAGGGGCTTTGTTCTTGTACACGGAGGCCAGATAATGGGCATATCATTCTCATCAGGGCTCTGCTAATAAACTCAGGGGGGAGATTAATCAGGTATGGTTCCACGGGTCAGTCAGGTTTGCATTTCCAGACATATAATCGACATTAATTATTTAACTAATGCACGCTTTTTATGAATATTTCAGCATTTTTGGGTGTGTGAGGCAAAAGAATGAATAAGAAGTTCTAAAAATGTGTTTCTCTGAAGCGGGGTGTGTCCCGTGGGGCTGTGGTCCAGGGCCGGTGGAGAGCTGTCCAGGAAAAGGCCTCCACTGAGTTGGAAAGTGATGTCTGAGAGCTTTTTGGTGTTCTGGTGCGGTCAGGTGTTCTGTGCCTGTGCAGACGGAGTGAACGCCCAACTAGCGCTTTAATGTGTTTCCATCCTAAAAGAAAGATTCTGCAGGTACAGTTTTAGAACATTCTAGCAGTTGTGTATAAGAAGAGATACCTCTGTGTTGGCATTGACTATTGAAGTAGACATATAGCAGCGGATGTTGTTTTATCAGACAAGCGGTTTATAGTGACAGTTCAGTGAAAAATCTGATTTACATAATTTATCCCAAATGTAGTTGATCAGATAAGACATGTTACGTGTCTGAAGTTTGTTTCTTTTACAAAGCTACAAAGTAATGGAAATGAATTCCCTGCTAATTAGCACTGTGCAAACTGCATGCTTAATTCATCAAACTATTGCCTCACACTGCAAAAAAATTCTAACTTGGCAAGTGAAATGGTCTCAAATCTTGTGGATATAGCTAATATTTCACATTATCTTTTACTTGTTTTAAGACATTTTATTAACTGTAATTATTGTATTAACAGATAGTGAAGCTTGAAAGCAAACAAAATGATCTGTCGGTATAGTGATAGACATCTTGACTTCATGTAAGGTCATTCCATTCCAAGACGCCATTTTTACAGTCAAAGCTGTGTTAAATTGTTAAATAATCTCAATCTGACTTTCTTAAGTGGCTTCCAAAACCACATGACATGCTTGTGTATGGAAAAAGCATGCTAACTAATACAGCCAGCCCATATAATTCAAATACTTTAGTATTAATTTGTTGAATTCATATTTGTTTCTGTATTTGGTATTCAGACATGTTTGAGCCACATAATTGTAGTTTAAGTAAAGTTCATAATAAAAACTTATTATTACTCCACATCAAGTCTTTAATCACCGCTAGGCACAGTTTTCCATTGGCTATGGTGGTCTTAGACCCCTCTGCAGCTTCCCAGAACACCGCATTCTACTGACAGTGCTTTTTAATGGAGATTATACAAGCCATGTGTCAGCTATTTATATATATATATATATATATATATATATATATATATATATATATATATATATATATATATGTATGTATGTATACACTTGTGTCAGCTATTTTATCACCCTAAAGTAGCTGAATTCACTAATTAGCAGGGGTGTCTGAATACTTTTGAACATACAGTTTGCCCAGTGGTAGCTGGTGAAATAAGCTTCCACTACTTGTCAACTACATTAACTTTTTAGCTGTAGTGCAAGACAAAAGAAACGGACTGTGAACACCAAACACAGCATAGTTAATCGGCTGTATTTTTGTCGAACTATCACTTTTTTAAGTCAGTAGTTTTTCCCATGTCAGTGCATGCAACAGCAAACTCCTTGAGCAGCAACAGGACTGTGTGAGGAGGCTCTTGTCAAACAGACTGTGGCAGGAAAGGTGAGGGTAAAGGTAGGTCAGCGTTGAGTGGAACACATCCTGGATGTCAAAGCCAGCCCCATAAAAGCAGGAAGCACAAGCCGCAGAGCTTTTAAGGTGTGTGTACTCCACGTGGCCGGTGAGGAGACAACCTTGCAGGAGTGAGTCAGAACCTGGGCCATGGAGGACATCATGGCTGACTGAACCCATGAGTCCTGATCGCTCACAACATTCCCACCCCCCTCCTTTTTCTCGCTCCCTCCCCGGCTCCCCCACACTCTTCTCTGATGTCTTGGTTTCAAGCTGCATTTTCCAAGCCACACATTCATCATGCTGCAGGACTACCATAGATGGTTTGGAAGTTGTATCTCCATTCATTCAGTGCTGTGTTGGCTTTGTTGAACTGTCCTCTGCATTGTGCTGGAATGTGTTTACTTTACAGTGTCATTTGTTTCATAGTAGTTTGGGGTGAGTTGCTTTTTTTCCATCATACTAAATGAATTACAGCTCCCCTGCAGACAGTTTGCAGCCGTTAACTTTGGATCGTGTTTTCCCAAACCAAACTTGGTCTCGTGTTTGCAGCCCTTTAAGTGTTCGAACCTCTTCTGCATGCTTTAGAAATGCATGAACCAGCAAGACATTTCTGTTTTCAGCCTATTTTCCTTCCTATCCTGGCATTGCCAGGTCTCCCCTGTTACTTCAGCTCATTAAGGTCCACATTTAGAGCAGAGGTGTGAAGGTCTGTAGGTAAGGGTGGGCGACATGACTGAGATGTAAACTGTGCTGAAAGCTGCTCAAACAGGAACGTTTTGAGCCTGGATCTAAAAGTGTCCAGTGTCTGAGCTTTTCTAATGCTCTCTGTCAACTGGCTCTATTTAAGAGCAGCATAGTAGCTAAACACTGCTTCTCCATGTTTGACTAGTTCCTAATGATCTGAGAGCTCTGCTCAGCGCATATTGCTGCAATATATGAAATAAATATGCTGGTCCTACATGACTGAACGATTTATAGATCAGTAACAGTACCTTAAAGTCTATTCTGTAGACTGGTAGCCAGTGTAAGGATTCGAGAATGGAGGTGATGTGTTCCTTTCTTTTACTCGTAGTGAGATTCTGGCAGCTGCATTTTAAATCATCTGAAGCTTTTTGATTGTCTTTTTTGGGTGTTCAGTTAGGAGACCATATGATATTCTTAAGGTGATAAGGTCTCCAAGCTTTTTATTTTATTGTTCTGTTTTAAACATTGTTATGAAAAGGTACAAATATGAACTTTTCACCAAGAAAAAACTTATTTAAGGTTAACAACTGGACCTTAAAACCACTGTTGTACCTTTAAGGGAACATTTACAGTGTTTATATACCTGCATAGTACCTTTATTTCTAACAGAGTATGAAGCTGTAAATAAAAATTAATACATTTTGGGTCCAGAATGATGAACAGAACTGTAGATGATTTCAAAATGACTGAGAAAGCTGAGTGGAACATGAGGGAATCAAGTTAAAATAAAATCCACATAGAGTATTTATTATATTACAAAAGTAGATATCAATTCTTAAGGCAAGTAGTGATTAATTTAAAAGATAATTATAGTATTGTAACGTTTGACAGGGGAGAGATGGCATCCGAGTCCACCTGAGGAGTGATATGTATAAGCGCAACGGACCAAACATCAGTCACCTGTGGCTGAAACGTAACCTGATAGTGTGTAGTATCTCCACAAAGACAAAAAGCAGCTGCGATTCGATTTGTCTTGGACTGGACAGGATTCTAGATGTAGGCAACACAAATATTCAGCCACTTATGGAGCAAAGAATTGGGCAGCTCAGCCAGATTTCATGGATGCCTTTCCTGGTGCCTTACTCCTTGTTCCAGGCAGTCCCCTAGATTTTAAAGAGGATTCAAATCTGGGCATTTTCTGGGCCAGCCCACATGTGTAAATGCTCCTGAATGTTCATCATGCCAATCAGTCACATTTGCAGCCCTGTGAACATCATCTTGGAATGTAGGTATAGGAATGTTATGTTTCTTGTTAAGATGATGAGCAAAAGGCAAAACCACACCTTGCTTCCTGAGGTCTATGGTAAACACGACACCTAGCATTATTCACAATACCAGATGACACTTTTCCAGTCATGAACAGTCCCAATTTTTTTGGTCTCTTTGCCCACTGTAAGCTGACAACTTTGTGAGCAGAAGTGAGTCACTCCATATGTTCATGGTATGCAGTTCCCTGGGGAGTGTTCTTTCAGAAGGTTGCGATGGAAGCAAAGCGATTTTTATTCACAAGTCGTGAAACACACCGGCGGTCCCTGTCCATCACTTTCGTCTTTTGGCCACAATTCTGACGAGAATTTTCTGTAGACTGGGATGTGTCGCCACTGCTGGTAGACCTGTATGACTATATGCTTCGATACACCTGCAAATTCAACTACTTTCTTCACAGTGTGTCCTTTGGCACGCCCAAATGATAGAAAAGTTACGCCCAAGGTGTAACTTTTGTACATTTTTCTTTTTTGTGGCATCACAAAAACAATTCCAAATTAGCTTTCTTTAGCACTTTAATTTCCTCATGTTGACCCTATGGACTAAAGTACTTAAAAATGGGCCCTTTAATGGTGGTAAACAGAGTAACTCTACCAAAGAAATCGAGGCAAATGCACTTTAGTGCCTGTATGTCACAGCAAAGACTCAACCTCAAGTCAACCCTTCACTGTGGGAGCTCTGCTGTAGCTGTTTAGAATCACTGCAAAGACTCTACGTAAGAACCCTAATGCTGAGTTTCATACTAAGCTTTTAAAGCTCCTGCAGTGTTTACTAAGGAAGCTGTCAGGAGGGATACCATTTTAAACCTATCACTGTGTGTGTGAAATGTCATTATTTTGGTCGTCCGTGGAGCCAGGTGTGCGTTACCCTGATATGTGTCTTGTTGTGTTTCTGGATGCTCTGATTTCTCGGCACATCAGCTTAGTGAGCAAGAGGGGCAGGTGGCGAATGTTGGGTTGGGGGGGGGTTGAGGAAGATGCAGCTCGATCAGGAGTGAGTCCAGAGACTCTTTCAGCAGAAAGTTACTCTATAAATGTCAATATGAGTTCAATAGGAAATCAGATGGATTACAGGTGAACTGTGTCTAATGTATTCATGTGCTGGAGTCAGCAGTGCCATGACTGGCGTTTCTGCTGATTTAGAATGCCCTTTCACAAATAATGCTAATTATCCTCCATGAGCTCCAGCAAAAAGACCACTTTCCTTAGTCATCGTCACTTTTTCATTAATACTGTTTAGGGGATTAAAAAATAAATAAAATACAAAACTAAAAAAACAAACTCTTCTCCCTGAACAATTATAGCATGGCCAAGCACTTTTCAGCCTATTAGCTATTCAGAGATGCTCAGTAGAAACAACTACACATACACACTCTAATGCCATACAGTACTGATTTGACACTGAAATTCAATATTACAGTATTTCCCAAATATATCACAGTATGATGGAATCAGACAATATTTAAAGTGAACGTGAAAGCAAAACTTTTTTTTACTGAGACCGAGAGTTTTTCTTTTTTGTTTGTCTTTGTACTTCACAGTTTTAAGTTTGTACTCAATTCACATGTGGTAAAAGTGCACATTGACACCATAATGTCTGCTATGTAACAGTAAATTAGTCCTGTTTAGTGCTTTGTTGTATAGCCTTTACATGCAATGACTGCTTGAAGTCTGTTATCACTGAGAAAAACACTCAGCTAGCTTAGAGACCCTCCCGACTTAGAAATACATTAGTTATGATTTCTAATTGATGTTGACTTCTAATCTTGCTTGCATTAATAAAGTAAACATTTTACTGCGGATTTGACAGGCGGATTGGTGCTGGGTTAGCAGTGATGCGGGCTCTTTACCGGTCTGTTGTGGTAAAGAAAGAGCTGAGCCATAAGGCAAGGCTCTCGATTTACCGGTCGATCTACATTCCCACCCTCACCTATGGTCATGAACTTTGGGTAATGACCGAAAGAATAAGATCGCGAATACAAGCGGCCGAAATGAGTTTCCTCCGCAGGGTGTCTGGACTCTCCCTTAGAGATCTCCTTCAGAGAAGTTCAGTCATCCGGGAGGGACTCAAAGTAGAGCTGCTGCTTCTCCACGTCGAGAGGAGCCAGGACCCAGGACACGCTGGCATGATTATATTGCCCAGCTGGCCTGGAAGCGCCTCAGAATCCCCCACGGGGAGCTAGTGGAAGTGGCTGGGGAAAGGGAGGTCTGGGCCTCATTGCTTAAGATGCTGCACCCGTGACCTGAACCCCGGAGAAGCTAATGGATGGATAGATGGATGGATGGATGGACATTTTACTGCTTTTACTGCTGTCCATGAAAAAAAGTGATGTATACACAAGCAATATGACCACATTTATCATTATCATGATTATGGCACATTATATCACAGTGTGTTTTTCTGTGTGCTTTTATACATGTTCAGGTGGATTTGGGGCCAAGCAGTATTTGAAATGTTAATAAAAATCATGGTAATTATTGTGCTGATGTATTGTGATGTTATATTTTTGCAATATCACACCCTGCTATGGGTCCTAATGCTGTACTGGTTCAGACCGCACCTTTAACATATGGCCGTAGTGTGAGAAGGGCTTGTATGACTGAAGGAGGGGAGAGATACAAAATACATACAAAACTAGAACTACAAAGTATATAGGTAATAAGTGTACCAATCTAGTAATCCACATGCCCTCTTGATGAACTGAGAAAGAGAGACTGAACTGAAGGAGAGACTGAACTCCTGAAACAAGGAGATGTGGTGGTGTGGTGAGGTGCAATAACTTCATCAAAAGAAACAGAAGGTGGTGAGTCATAGGAAGTTACATAGAAGGAGGAGGAGCTCCAGGCATGGTCCTCCTGACAAACTTTAGTTATTGAACTCCAAAACTCAATTTACTATCTATGTATTTACAATAACAGTAATAAGAAATGTTCTGTTTATGTTTACAGACCATAAAAGCCACCTCTCCTCTGGGTGACCCGCGTGTGACCTATAACCTGGAGGAGGGTCAGGTGCCTGAGACTAACATGCCCGTGCGTTTTTACATCAAGCCCAACCGGAGGGATGGCTCAGCGTCCATCCTGGTAGCTGAGCCGCTGGACTACGAGAACACACGCTTCTTCACCCTACGTGTTCGTGTGCAGAACGTAGCAGCAGTGCCACTGGCATCGTTCACCACAGTCTACGTCAATATCACAGGTAAGAGCCACTTTCACATGTACTCACAGATGAGCTTTAATAGCCCACACACTAAACAGCAGTTACTACAGTTAGGGCTTTATTTCAGTTGCCACCTGTCCAGGTTTTCCCTGGATTGTCCAGGGTTTTGGTTATCAGTCCAGGAACAAAGTAATTCCAAAGAATGTCCAGGCAACTAAGAATTTTTAAATAATAAGAAAAACAAGCATCTCCAATGGTAATTTTACAAGAGAGGGCAAAAATTTTGACTTCAAATGTAAGTTCATGAAAAGATGTTTTATTGAAGGTGTTTTTGGAGCATTTCAATTTGGTCCATTCATCATAAAAAATCTGACAAAGCAAAGAGCGACAGCTGAGCTCAAATGATGTAGAAAAATTGAAATGGACAAAAATGCTGACACACGTTTTTCTGTGTACAAAAATTTAAGTTTTTATTTTTCATAAAGTTTAAAGTTTTTGAAATTGAAAAATCAAGCCACTGATCAAGTGTCCAAGAATTTTACACGGCTAAGGTGGTGACCTACTGGCAAGACCGTCCACACAGAAAATATCTCTTTAACCCCTGAACCCTGGCTTATTATTCAGTTATTAATGTTAAGAGTTATGACCCAGTATTGTGGTTTTCGCAGTTCAAAACTGGAACTGTGCTTTTTCCATTGGTCAATGGCACAGTATTGAAGGGTCCGGTTTTCTTTTTTGTTTATAATTGGTACAAACAGAATCTAATGGTACCTGGGGGTCTTCTCTGCCTTTGTGACATTTAAAGCTGAAAGCAACAACAATTTAGCAAATTCTTCTCTCAGGTGCCAGTAAAGTCACCAAGCGCTATTACATCACAAATAATTAAATTCAATTCAACTTTATTGTCATTATACAATACAGGGTAGTACAGTATAATGAAACACTATCTGGCTACTTTTCCAGGGCAGTAATAAAAGATGCATAGTAAACAGTGCAAAGAAAAAAGACAGTTAAAGACAGACAAAATGTGCATAGTCGGTAGGTACAGGTGTCAAACGTACACAAGATGTGCATAGGCAAGTGTTTTGGACGTATAGACGGTGCATAGTCAGATGTTCAAGTGTATCAGGTATATAGACAGAAATGTGCATAGTGAATTGCAGTACAGTACAGTAAATGCAGAAGTACTATTGGTAAAAAAGAGATGTAAACAGTGATCTGTATATAAAGTGTACAGTGCAGGTACAGAGTAGCAGCATAGTGTCCAGGTAACATCTTAAATAAACAGTAACAGTATAAATATATAAATATACTAGAAATAAGGCTTAGTCAGAGATGAAGTGCACAGCATACAGTCCTCTGAGCTAGTGGAGCTCAGTGTGTAATGTGCTGGGTGATCAGGCTGATCATTAACATTGTCAGGGATCATTGTTGTACAGATCACAATTATTACAATTATTGCTTTTTAAAGAGTACACTAAGGTGGCCTGAGCTAGTTAGAAAGCATGTTCAGTTAACACAAACAATTTTACGCTAGCCTCCGTAGAATGAGTTTTTGCATATTTTTTTTCTAATATCATATTTTACCTCCCCCCTCCCACCTACCTCTTTTATCATTGAGAAAAAACACTCAGCTAGCTTAGAGACCTTCCCGACTTAGAAATATGTTATGATTTCTAATTTACTGTATGTTGACGTCTAATCTTGCATTAATAAAGTGAGCACTTTGCTGCTTTTACTGCTGTCCATCTGCACCCACAGACAGATAAACAGACTTGTCCTACTGGCAAAAAAAAGAAACCACGAGAAAAGTGATGTATACACAAGCAATATGACCACATTTATCGTTATCATGATTATGGCACATTATATCACATTGTGCTTTTCTGAGAATATTGTGGATATTATCAATAAAGAATACTGACCAACTTAATGTTTTATTATAAAGAGCCTAATTATACATGTTCAGGTGGATTTGAGGCCAAGCAGTATTTGAAATGTTAATAAAAATCATGGTAATTATTGTGCTGATGGATTGTGATGTTATATTTTTGCCATATCGCCCACTGCTATTGGTACTAATAGCTTATTAGATATTCATACTTCGCTAATATTTGCAGTTACTATGGGGGTTCCAGCTGTCTCTCAAGCAGGTTCTAAATGAACTAGAACCATAAGTTCTTTTGGTTGCTACATGTGTCATTTCTTGTTTTTGTACGCGCAGTGAAAAATACACCCTATACACTGTTAGGTAACTATGAAATTGCTATGTAATTCTATGTATTAAGGAACTGTACTGTGGACCTTTAAGGGTTAAAGCCTCACTGAGAAAAGAACAGCATTGAACAGAACTAAGCAAAGAAAAGGAAAAAAAAAAGAACAGTAAAGAAAGGAGAAAAGAAATGAACTTGACATCGATCTACAACCTGGTGCAAATGCGCACTGACAACCAGCATCACGCTGCAGATCTGCCCTGGGTGGGTTTATTTACCAGTGTTTCCTGCCTGTGCCGCTCACCCTTCTTCACACAGCAGTCTCCTCTGATTTTCTGACTGCGTTTGAATTAAAGCAAAGCTGACATTAATGTTCCTTTCCTTCATACTTAATTTAGCCAGTGCTGTACGTTTGTGTACCGAATGCATACTCTGCTGCTGGAGGTGCACGGAGATGACACTGATGAGTGTGTGACAGGTAGCTATGGTTATAAATGTGTGTATATATGTGTGTGTGTGTGTGTGTTTGGGTGTGCATGTGTTTGGGGAGCAGTAAGCAGCTACAGCAGGGAAGCACAACACTTGAGACCATATCAGCATTAATTAGTGGGAAAATGGAGATTGAAATGGAATGAAAGGAAGACAAAAGCCCTCGGAAAGCTCGTTAGAGAGGCGCTGTAATCAGCACGCTGCGGGGAACAGCCACTCACTCACCCATACACACCCCTGCCTGCAGTGAACCCATCAGCATTCTCAGTGCCTCTCACAGGTATAAAACATTACTTGCACTGCTCTAAGCTGAGGGATTTCCTTAAGCCAGTTCATGCTCAAGATAAGACAATGGAGTTTTAGAAGGTTCTAGACAGCAGTTTTAAAGAATACTATCACTAAAGTCCAGTCTCCAATGAAACAATGGTTGTAGAACACCAGTTTCACCTGACAGGTTCTCAAAATTGCGCTCAGTAATGAATTTCTCCATCAGCGACGTTGTCTAACATCTGGATAGGTGGGTATGCTGGGATTTGTAAGGGAAAAACATCAAAACATCGTACAGTTTATGACTGGACGACTGTGAATTAGTCAAAGTCATGCTCAAAATCAGCCAAGCCTCAGACGCTCTGCCAGAGGAATAGGCCATCTGATGTCTATTGCATGTCAAAGGGGAATTCCACCAATTTTTCAAAGTTACTGCATAATTGAGATTTTAGCAGTCATTCAGAATAGTTTGATATGAAATTCTTTATTCTAGACAGAACCTACTGACCATATAGCCATTATGTTCACTATCCAAAATGAGCAGTGAAGGCAGTTCTTTGCTACAGGAACAACTAGACTATCTGACAATATGCAAGTCTGTCTTGCTAGACTAACACAAATTTGTAAAGTAATAAAAATGATAATTATGCAAATAATATGCAAATTAGCCTCTCTAGTTTTATTTTTTTCCTCACATTTTAGATCCATGAGATGTCTGAACTGTGTTCCTCCACTGGAGGAAAGTATAGAGCCTGTGTCTTACATTTTGGTCAGGTTCTCATATGTTTAACTTAAAGAAGGAAGCATAAAAAGACAACTGCAGCTGACTAAAAGCTACTGCACACCAGTTAAGAAGCGTTGTGCTGTGTTAGCACTGCGTCTATAGTGCCAGGAAACAGTACAGAGCACAGCTGTTCCGCAAGATTTATTGGAATAAAACTTTTAGCACATTTGGTCTCAGCTAATCAGCTCCTCACAAACTTGATGGGACTAGGCTAGTAACAGTGGCTGTGACTTTATCTTAGCACATTCTCTGTTTAAATATCAAACATAAGGGGTATTTTTCAAATAATGCCATACAAACTTGAATATAAAATTGGACTGAAATTTGGCTGATGTCCCTGTTGGGTTCTGGTAGTTTGTTAGAGCCAACATAACCATGATTCACATAAACATTTTTGGCTGTTCTAGAAACATAGACCATTATAGTTTCTAAGATATTTCATGTTTTACGAAGAAGCTTATTAAGAAATTATCATATATTTTACTTTGCAGCAGTTTCCCAGTGACTCTTTCAATAGAGTGGCCTGGTATAGAGCTGCTGCTGCTCTTTACACTTTATAGCAGCCTACTGACTAGGCTGCCACTTGTACTCATAGTCAGTCACATGTCTGGGACTTGCAGAAGACCTAGAGTGACTTTTTTTCTCACAAATTAGTCCCCCTATTGGAAATCAAAACGTAATGGATTGGTTCTTCTGTCACTTTGTTATGCCAATATTTCACCTAACGTGTTAGATCTTCTCTTCAGCTCAATCCTAACCACTAGGAAAGCTCACTCAGCTGTATCTACCTAGATACCACAGAGAAAAATCATTCACGATTGGGTAATGTACTGCTGGGCCTTTCAATTTAATCTTTTTGTTTCTATCCAATACTGAACAAGGAAACAAGAGTAGCACTGTAATGGTAGGAGTTTAAATAGAAGTATGATTCTTTTGAGTAAACAAAAAATTATGGACATGTATTTTTTTGGTTCATAGAAATCATCCAGCCTTCTCTGAAGCCCTAAAAGTCTCAGAGTGTGGCCCTCTGATAAACAGTAAATCAGCTTCCTCAGAGGTGCGTTTTACGTCATATGTTTACTGTTCACTGTACTAGTGGGTTCCGTTCTTTAAGGTTTCCAACCTTCACAGTCAAGACTATTCATCAACGTATTATCCTAAAGTCATACTGATTGACTTGTATTCACCTTAAAAAAGGAAACGCACAAAGAAAAATGGCAAGTTGGGACTGGACACTGGGTTTTGTGGTGGCCCAGTCAGGGTGAATAACAGTAGCTGAGGGCTGAGCACACAAGCTTTCTGAGCTTTTCCTTGATTGGTTGGGTTGTTCGCACCACATACACACTGCAAAAACACATTTTTATTTACATTTTTAGGCTTATGGCATCTCTCTGTTTTAAGGTTGATGAGTGAATTGGTCAATCAAAGAAATTATGTAAGTAATTTTCTAAAACAACCTGTCCAGGTTGTATCCTGCCTTCCGCCCAATGACCACTGGGATAGGCTCCAGCAACCCCCACGTGACCTTGAAGGAGAAGCGGCTTAGAAAATGTGTGTGTGGGTGTGTGTGTGTGTGTGTGTGTGTGTGTGTGTGTGTGTGTGTGTGTGTGTGTTCTAAAACAAGAGTTAGCTTTTAAAACCTTCTGAAACAGTCTCACCTCATCTTGTCTCGTCAGATGAGTGTGAACAAAACCTGCTGTACATTATATATTCTCCTCAGACAAAATACAGTGTGTTCATACTCTCACTCCATCTCTCTCTTTCTCTTTCTCTCTCTCTCCTTCTGTCTCCCTCTCCTCCATCACTCAGACGTGAATGACAATGTTCCGTTCTTCATGTCGAGCACGTATGAAGCCACAGTGCCCGAGGGAGCTGAGATAGGCACTTCAGTGATCCAGGTCTCGGCCTCTGACCTGGACTCTGGCCCCCATGGCAAGGTGAGTGAGTCACTGGGTATACACCACTTGACATGCCTCACTCTGCTGCTGAGAGGCCTGTAAGGGCTTTATTTTTATACATGACGATGTATAAAGTATGTATAAGTGACGATAGATGAGATTTTGGCTTTGTTTTGAGTTTGATGAATTAAGACCTACTGCATTCTCCTTTTCTTCAGGAAAAAAGCTTGTTGTTGCTTTTATAATACATTATTTAAGGCAGATGCTAGGGTACAAAGAATTTGCATCAAATTGCAGTTTATTCCAAGCAGAGTGCACCCGACTTACACCTTAAATCTGAAACTCTGTCTGGATTGACCTGACTGTACATTTTTCCCTTCAAGATAAATTACATCATTCTAAAGGACCAGAGTGGAGACTCTCAGTTCTTCAGCATTAACTCCTACACAGGGGTCATCCACACCCGGGCCACCTTTGACCGTGAACAGAAAAGCTCTTACCTGATCGAGGTCCAGTCCCAGGATGGCTCAGAGTCGGCCCGCCCAGGGCAGCAGGGCCAGCCAAACACAGGTGTGCTCCTTTACCCTGTTCAGATCTGCCCATCTGTCACATCAACAGTTATGTCAGAGCAGGCCAGCCTGCAGGACCAGCTCCACTCATTAACACATCATTAAGTCACTTCTAATGAAGAAATAGTGTCATTGCTGAGGGTCAATAATGATGATCCTAGTCTGTTGATGTAACACAGAAGCCCATAATGTTATTATACAGGATGTTTTTGTCCCTAATTGGATGTGGATATGAAATCCAAACCTGCCCTTTAAGTAATTATTTATTTTTAATTCAAAGTGATTTCTACTAACATTAGAGATGAGTAGTAGCGTAAAGTCACACTTCAGTAAAAGTATTTGTATTAAATAGGTAAATAGGTTAAAAAAAAAAAAAAGAGTTTTACTTCTCAACTACTGAATAACATGCAGCATCTAACAGCGCTTAAACTGCAGTTTGTCAGGCTCTGTTCCCTTATTTTCCCATTTTTTAAATGAATTTGACATGGAATGTAGACGTTTCAAAATGTACTGTTCACTTTCCTGTCCATATAGTTCATATGAGGAAACTAAGCTGCAAAAACAGTCTGTTTTGAATTAATTGATTTTGTTTTGTCACCTATCGTGTCACCTCTCAAATATCTACCTATTCAGCCTGTTCATAGTGAAGTTATAAGGAGTATAACTGTGATTAGAATTTAGAATGGGGCACAATTCATGCCAGCCATTCAGAACAGAGCTCATTTACATATGTCAGTCTTAGCGATAGAGAAGTAATTAGAAAATGAATTGAAAGGTTTCATTGCGAAATGCATTATGGACCATTAAATTTTTTTTTTTCCATAAGTTAGGATCAGGCTTTACAGAAAAATGAAACATCCATGCTATACTATGATTAATACTATCTTTATTAGAGAAATAAACATGGTCCACTGAACGTCACCTATTATTCACTAATAAATGCACATAGACCACACAAATGTCATAACTGGACCTCACCTTTTTTTATGAGGAAAAAAGTCAAATGTAGGACATGGGCCCCTTGAACATGCCAGTTTGATCCATTATAGGGCAATTGAGGCTATATTATTATAGGTTAGTGTGTTTCTTGTGTTCGGTTAGTCCACACAATGTGACTATGTGAACAAAAATTCCTCATCAACCAATTTTTAAGAAATCTGAATCTAAATTTTCATAAAAATTCATGATCACTGCCTGCCCATTACAAAACTTTACTCAACTACATGTAACTGAGTGCTATCCACTTCGGCATGTAACACATTATGAACCATAACACACTCTCCATCTTACACACAGACACGGCCTACGTGAGAATTTTTGTCACGGACGTGAATGACAATGCTCCAGCCTTCTCTCAGCCCGTGTACGAGATCAGCGTGGAGGAGGACAAGGAAGTTGGCTACATAGTCATTACCGTCACTGCTAACGATGAAGATGAAGGTAAGACCACTGTCTGCAGTCGCTATGGTAGCTCAAGAAAGGCCCATCACTATTCTGTTAGTTTTGCTTTGGTAGCGCAATTTACACCTACAGTATACTCTGCCATAAGGATGAAGCAGCCGCCTGGCCCCTGCAATGGAAACATCTTATTTAAAGATCCCAGTCACCTGTCTGTTTTTAATTCGTTTTTCTCTACCTCTATCTGTGGTGATGTTTTGACAGCCATTACCGGAAAAAAAAAACATAGCGTGAGGCAAATCTAGGTGGAAAACTTTTTTCTGCCAAGCTTGTTAGCAAATCTCTATGGTGATAGTGGGAGCAACACATTCATCCTCCCTGAGGTAATTATTTGATGTCGGTATCTTTGCTTTTGTTCGTCCCTTGTTTTCCAAGATAATAAATAAATAAGAGAGGTTTGTTTAATGACATAGGCAAATCCTTTGTGGGGAAGGTGCTGAGACTTGAAGATTATTTACCAGAGATGTTGTGATTTCTTTCCAGGCTCTGCCTCTGCGTCCAAGCGGTAGAGAGTAGAAAGACTGTTTTTGAATAAAGTCCTTAAAAAAGTAGATGTATGCCAAATTTAGCTGGCATTATATTATATTATGGATGCATGCTATGTCAGAAGAGTAATTGGGTGAAGAACTAACACATGCAAAGTGTGAAATTGTTGTGTGTCATCAATATTATGCTTAATCCTTCGTAAACACCTCACCCCCTTAAAAAAGACACTTTATCAGCAGTTAATCTGCTAATGAGAGGAAAATGGCCTTAACCAGAAGAAAAGGCTAGGAGAGAAACAACCTGCAGTTGTTTTGTCTCCGCTCTTGGCACAGGTGTCCAAGCAGGCAGATGATCTGTATTAGCCGGAGATAATCCATAAAACATGACACAATCCCATTAAGCGGCAGCCTTGCTGATCAGGCATGTCTTCTGGGAGGATTTCAGCTCAGTAGCTCCTGGCCTCACAATGAAGCTGGGTTGCTCCACCTCTCCCCTTCTTGCCTCCGTCTTCCTCTTCCTCACTGCTTGACTCCGTATGTGTGTACATTTATTTCTGTTTCTCTGCTGAGAACACTGCACATGCTGTCCCCTGCAGACAAAATGTGACTATATAAAGTGGATATGATGGAGTGTGGCCTGCATTGTTTGACCCTGTAATGCAATACGTCAGCATTAGCCAATGTGAGCATCTCTGTCAGAGCCCTTTACCTTAATAGGACACAGTACTTGACCTCTCATGCGAAGCTCTGCTGTTTTGTGGATGCTTTGTTTATCTTCTGAGAACTGAGCATCCTTCAGATTAACTTGACCTCTCAAAATATCCCCTAGCAATGTAGACCGTTTTCATCAGATTCATCGGCAGCTTTGGAAAGTGGCGCTTCTCGTGCTTATTTGAGTTAGCATGCGCTTGTGTAACCCGTACTTGAATTAGTGTGTTCACATTAGCTCTCTGGCCAGTCAGGCCTCGGCCTGTCCCCTTCAAGCTGTAGCACTGACACGCACAGTGTTGCCCCTGTCTATTTGAGTGAGACAGGCTTGGACACATCACCTTTCTGTCCAGTGGAGTGTGCCAGTCTGCCTGTCTTCTCGCCCCCACATCAACTCCCACGCCGCTGGACTCTTCTGGCCTGTCACCCCAGACCAGTTCAGTAACAGGATTATTGTGCCTGATCTCTCTCCAATCCTCATCTGCGCAGAAGGTGATCTGTGCTCATCTGTCATCATAAACAAACAGGCAGGGCTGCGAGGGCTCGCACCGTGGTGACATGGTATCACTTGTTACACGCAATATAGACACGCATGACAAATATAATGTGGCATGTGGCCATCACCAGTGAGCCAGCAAGAGCAAGAGGCCAGAGGAAGTGTCAGCGTCCAGCACAGGTGCCTGAAAGCTCAATAATGACGAAACAGCAGCCCTGGCAGAGAAACAAGGCCGGCACACCTGGATGGATAGTGCTGGGCTGCCGGACAGCTAATATTTCAGGCGAGCAGGAATGCAAATCAGAACTGAATGGTGCCCCATCCACCTCCAGCCTTTGGAATGAGCTGCTCATTTAATCCCAGTGCTTCATATTACACTGGGGATGACAGTGGGAAATTGGAACAATTAGGGCCTGATCCATGGGGAATGAAGGAATTTTATGGTCCTATTAAATGTTTCCCAAAGCTTATTAGACTCATCCTTTTTTTTGTCAGAATCATCCTTTCTAGTTCAGATTTCAGTTAAGGACTACAGAGTTTACAATATGTAGAACTTCCTTAGCCAAGGTCTTTTAAGGCCACTTATGTGGAGGTTTGAAAGTGCAACAGGAGAGGAAGACATAGAGACGTGCACAAAGGAAGTACACCCCTAAGAGTAAAAGAACTTGTTCTTTGAATGGATGTTATAGAAGAGCCACTTTTGATTTGAAGTTATTATTTTAAAAAATGTATTTTTATGTGTATGGTTTAGTTCTTTGGTTTTTCAGCATCAAGAAAAAAGCAGAAAATTTTAAGAGAAGATTTCCCAGAAGCCTCAACAACTAAATAACAGAATTTTGTGTTTCTCCTTTAACTTGAATACAGCTTCAGTTCTTTTCATTAGACTTCCTTTCAGTTTTTACAAAAATCTTCAGGGATATTTTTCCATACCTCCAAAGTTCAGGCTTAGAAGTTTGTTGCATTTTCTGCTTCTCATAGTCCAAGTCTTCCCAAACACATTCAGTCATACAGAGGTCTGGACTTGGTGTTGTCGGTTCAGTGTTCTAAGAACACCAGCAGCTTCTTTGTTTGATCACTTTTTTATCTTTTTGTCTTTTTCATTTTCTCTGTAAGGGCTTCTTGACAGCTACATTTTCTTCCAAACTCATAGTGTTGATTTGTCTTCTCACAGTGGAAAGATGGACAGACACACCTGTGGATTTTTTCAGATCTTAAGCAAAAGGGGAGCTTGATTTTTGGGAACTTTTTTTTGACATTCCTCTTCCTTATCCCCAATCTTATATACTTAATACTCAATACCTAATGCCCATTTATCTGTAAATTCAATAAATGAAGGTGGTGGTTCCCAGTTCTAGCAGTGGTGAACCCCTGCTGCTGTAATACCATTTTCAGGTGCGAGTCAGATGGTAATTTTCTCCAAAGAAGAGCTTGTTTATTTAACATTCAGGTTCATGTTGTTTGAAATGGTGATTGTAATTTATAAGCTAGCTGGCATCTATAGCTTTTGGACTGCTTTACTCATCCTTTTAAACTGGTGCCACTCATTGAAGCAAAATGTGCACTACTTGAACATAATTCAGTTTACTTTGCCATTTGTACAATGATATTTGCTTTCACTGATGGACTTTTTGCTTCTTTCGTCCACCTTGTGCTGCATTGTAAATTTTGAAGGGTGTTTATGAGGTGCTTCCTGCCATGAAATTCCCTTTTCCAAGAAAACCGATACCACTTAAGTCTACTACAACTAAACAGGGGTTTGTTAATTGGCTAATTACTTGGATCAGGTGTGCTAGGGCAGAAAAAACACCAACATATGCAGAGCAGGGTCACTCCAGGAGCCTGGTTGAGAGAGTGCAGGCTAGTGAGGTGTAGGTCCTGCAGCCTCTAGTGCTGCTGCGAGGGGGGGCACCACATGAGGCAGCTGGTCATTAAGGAAAGTGCTTTGGGCCAAAGCGTCTGGGCTGCCATCAGCAAGTGTCAGGGCACATCGTGCTTCACGGCAATGATGGCTGCGTCCAGGATGAGCACGACACGTCCTAATGAAATCCTCACACATAGCGCCCAGATGGTGTTTGTCTCAAAAAATCTGATCCTGGCTGGTAAACAGAGCCAGAGTGAGAGTTGTTTTCCTCTCTCTGCACGGAGGGTGGACAGGGCCAGGAGGGTGGGGGTCTTGAGCAGAGAGGACCAAGGGCTTTGTTGCTTGTCTGTTCCTGTTTGTTCTATACATCTACATGCATAGCCCTCTACCTCACATAAGCCCTTAATTAGAGCCATTCTTGAGACTTGGTCCCTGTACTGCACTACGTTGCTATTATTGAGGTCAAATAGGAAGACCAGGTCAGTGTAAATGGAACTCTGTGAGTGGGCCGAGTCCACTGCAGTTCTCTGCAAAGCAAAAGGATCACATAACCTGTGATCATGGATGACACTCACTGGGTGTGTGGGATTTAATGACTGGATGGAGAAAAAGAGAGAGGAGGATGAAAGGCTTGTGGGGTTCTGATGTACCTCTGTTTGAACTGCTGAACTGTGTAGCAGCCAAAAGAGCCGAAAAGCAGAACATCTTAAATTACTGCTTACTCTGAGTCTCGGGGCTTATACACATCAACAAGAAGGTCAAAAGAAATTGTACAGTTAATTGGAGGCAGACTGTGTGTTTGCATGTTATGTGAGTTCATGTACATCCATTTGTTCAAGTTCTTTGCATTTGTTAAAGAAAGAGCTCTTTCATTCTAGAGATCTGAAGAGCTCTGTAAAACTCTAACCCTGAAAGTGGAAGCTTTTATGTTGTATCATCTTTTTATCACAACATGGGACATTCCTTAATCAAGGCTGCATTGACCGAGTACAGTGGAAGAATAGCTGCAGGTCTCAATTAATCTTATTTCTTTGGTGTACCATGAAAGACTTACAGCCTGCAAAATTTGTGGCTATGAATGTTAATGAATGGAAATTTACCACTGTGTCACTGCCATATTTTGTTCAGAGCAGAACCATTAGGGATGGACATTTTAACCATTTTACTGTGGAGAAATCAAAAATTTTAAAAGCAAATAGTTTGCTTTTTTTTTCTTTTTGTCCAAAGAAACACTGAATTTCAGCCCCTACTCTTCTGAGAAGGCTTTAACAGAGCGTTAGTGAGGTCAGGTTCTGATGTTAGATGATTAGTTCTGGATCACAAACTCCTCTCCAACTCATCCCAAAGGATCCCCATCACTCCAGAGAACACAGTTCCACTGCTCCACAGCTGAGCACGTTGAATAGCTTTTTGACTGCACCTTAAAGAAGCTGAATTCACTAATCAGAAGGGTTGTCTGGAAACTTTTGGACACACAGTGAATCAGTCACACTTCAAAAATTTGTCATTTTGTGTTTGAAATCTTTCCAAATACAACTGATTGTTAGATGTTGCTGATGTTGCATAGCTTGAGACACGTCGGTGCCACAGTCATTTATTCATTTAAAAATCATTTCAAAAACATTATTATTTGAACCTTATCATGATGAGCAATAGAAATGCTCTAAAATTGCTTGGAATACAATCTCTTTACATTAACTTACATTGAACATAACAAAGATCTTTCTGCTTTCTCCTGTAAAGTTTGCCATTTTGGAGATAATTTTTTTTTTGGTGGGGGCACATTTTTTGGACAGGGATGTTGTGCCTTATTTACATGCTCAATTAAGTAAACAAATACTAAGGTGAGTTTGGTTATGCATCCATGTGAATAACCTCCAATACTCCAACAGGTGCTAACGCCAAACTGCGCTACCAGATAACCGCAGGGAACACCATGGGCACCTTCGATGTGGAGCCAGAGGTTGGCACCATATTCATTGCCCAGCGGCTAGACTACGAGCGAGTGCAGCGCTATGAGTTACGACTGGTGGCGTCAGATGGAAAATGGGAGAACCAGACAATAGTAATCATCAACATCATCAACCAAAACGATGAAGCACCCATCTTCAGCCAGACAGAGTACCATGCCAGCGTGATGGAGGAGCTGACTGAGCTGCCTGTGTTTGTGCTTGAGGTGGGAGGCCTGTCTAATCATCAGATTATAATTACAATTACAAGAGGCTGTTTTGTTGATTTAAATAAACAACAATTTTACTGTTTATGAATTACTGAATTCAACATACTCTGGAAAAAATAAAATATTTGGATTCTGCAAAAGTTATGGCACACTGTATATTTCATGTTTTTTTTTCCTCTGTGTTAAATTCATAAAAAACAAGTACATAAACGGGCAAATCAAAAAAATTATGCACTAAAATATTTAGTTTTGTTCGCCGTTTTACCCTGTTTTCACTTAGAAAATCAACAAAACGTGTAATTTGACCAGGGTGTTGAAATGTTTACATAAGATTGAACATTAAGATGTGAAACTTCCCATTCTAAACATATGCATTGGTACTACATTTGAAACTAAGGTTGACCTTATTGTGTCCCAATCTAATCCTCTATTCACAAGCTAATATGTTATCCTCAAACTAACATGCTAGTCACAATACAAAGAGGCAGTTAAATGCTATATAATATATGTTGCATTGCCATATCCATAATATGCTGCTGATGTTATGGAAAGGTCTATGTCAAGAACTGCCTGTTGCCTGTGAGGTGGAATCGATTTGATTTGCACCTTTTGTCTAATGCAAAAAATTGTTTCCTGTTTCATGACATTCTCCCTTGAAATGTTTTGTTATGTTTATTAATGTGCTCTTGGAGTATAGAGAGAGAAAAATCCTATTTGAAATGAATATTTTGACATACCTGGCCTCGGCTGTCGCTCTCCTCCAGCAGTTCCCCATATCACTGCCTATTGTGCTGTCAGCATAAAAAAGACTTCAAAGGCGTTATGTAAACAAACTTGGGGAGAGATGAGGGGGAGTTCTGTATTTCTTTGCTGCATCTATTAACTTTTAATTGCCTTTTGTGTTCTGTGACAGATGTTGAATCTAGCCACACATGCTTGTCCTTGACACAGTCTGGGTGCTGCAATACATGTACAAGTCATTAATGTTGGTCATTAATGGAATCTTGTTCTGTCATGGTGTTGTTCAGGTCACAGCCACCGATCCAGACCAGGAGGCAGACCAAAGTGCAGTGCGGTATTCACTGCATGGACAGGGTGCTGGGAGTGAGTTCACTATAGAGGAGCTCAGCGGGAAAATTTATGCTCAAAAGAGGCTTGATCGAGAGGATCGTTCCACCTGGAGGTTTCTAGTGCTGGCCACTGATGAGAACGGTGCTGGCCTGACTGGCTTTGCTGACGTCTTGGTGGAGGTGCAGGACATCAATGACAATTCCCCCGTCTTCCTGTGTGCCTCAGATGGTTGCTTTGTGGGCCATGTGCCTGAGAACTCTCCAGCTGACACTTCCATCATGGAGATGCGAGCCACTGACCTGGATGACCCTAAAGCTGGCAAGAACGCTGTCCTCACTTACAGGATTGTTCAGAATGTCCGTAACGAGATCAATCTGAACCTGTTCTCCATCAACCCGGCCACAGGCACCATCTACACAGTGTTGCGCTCCCTAGACAGGGAGGTAGAAGACCGTTACCTGGTAGTTGTGGAGGCCAGGGATGGAGGAGGCCTCTCTGGAACTGGAACAGCCACTATTGTTGTATCTGATGTGAATGATCACCCCCCTGTGTTTACGCAGAGGGTCTACATGGCCACCATGGCAGAGGACCTGGATATCAATAGTGAGGTGCTAGCAGTGGCTGCCACAGATGGGGATGAGGGAGAGAACTCTGTAATGACCTTTAGCATTGTGGGTGGAGATGATGACCGCAAGTTCTT
This sequence comes from Pygocentrus nattereri, assembly GCF_015220715.1. Taxonomy (NCBI): domain Eukaryota; kingdom Metazoa; phylum Chordata; class Actinopteri; order Characiformes; family Serrasalmidae; genus Pygocentrus; species Pygocentrus nattereri. The sequence continues at coordinate 33,522,925 of NC_051213.1, read as the reverse complement.
CATCGAGACGGATAAGGTGAACCGGCGGGGAATAGTGCGGCTGAAGAAGAAGATCGATTTTGAGAAGCCCCATGAGCGCACCTTCAATCTCACAGTCAAAGTGGAGGATGCAGACTTCTTTAGCCTGTCCTACTGTGTCATCCAAGTGGAAGACTCTAATGACCACACACCTGTCTTCTTCCCCCAGTTCTACGATGTAGGGTCCATGTTTGAGGACGTACCTGTTGGCACCATTGTGGCCCAGGTGACTGCCGTAGACCTGGACTCAGGACAAAATGGAAGGTTCTCTTACAGTATTGCCCCAGAATCTGACCCCTTTCAGCAGTTCCTGGTGGATAAGAATGGCTGGGTGGTGGTAGCAGACTCTTTGGACAGGGAGAAGGTGTCTCAGCACAGGCTGATGGTTCTGGCCACAGACATGGGCAGCCCTGCTCTGACAGGTTCTGCCATTGTACTGGTTACTGTACAAGACGTCAATGATAACGGACCAGAGTTTGAGGCTCCATACCAGCCCATTGTGTGGGAGAACACTATTGCACCACAGGTCGTCCGTATGAACGACACTTCCATTCTGCTCCACGCCATCGACAGAGACACCTCGCCTAATGGAGGGCCTTTTTCCATACGCCTGCTGATGCTCACCTCAGACGTCACAAACTTCAACCTGACTGATCTGCGAAATGGCAGTGCCATGATAACAGCCCTGCGCACCTTCGATCGGGAGCAGCAGAAACAGTACCTCCTCCCCATTCTGATGATTGACAGCGGCTCTCCTCCAATGAGCTCCACCAGCACACTGACTGTCATAATTGGGGATAGGAATGACCATCCGCATGCACCTGGACACTCTGAGTTCATAGTCTACAACTATGAAGGTATGTTTCTGTGAAATGTCATTTTGAGATTTATCATCTTTGACTGGACCCGAACAGCTTGTTCTTTTAAAATTAATTTGTATTTCTGAACAAGTGTTTGAATACGCATTCACAAAATCCTTAAAAACTAAATATTGACATTTCATAATTGACCATAATTGTGTTGTACTGTGCCCTGTGATGGACTGGCAACCTGTCCAGTGTTTATCCTGCCTTCTGCCCGATGACCGCTGGGATAGGCTCCAGCACCCCAAATCCCACCAACCCCCCCACCCCGTGACCCTGAGGGAGAAGCAGCTTAGAAAGTGTGTGTGCGTGTGTGTGTGTGTGTGTGTGTGTGTGTGTGTGTGTGTGTGTGTGTGTTTGTGGGTGTATTGTACTGTAGTATCAATACCGCAGTTCAAAATATATCCAGTAGGCAGCAGCTGTGTGTTAGTAGTCCTGGCTGAAGCCCAGCTCTATGTTGCTATTGAAGCAAAAATTGTAGGCCTTTCATTCAAATACAACCTTTACGTATATGCAAATGATGTAACTGCTTAGAATTAGAATTTTGTTTATCATAATTACAGTTTTTCTTTTTGCTTCTCTTACTTATTTGCTTTTATATATATTGTTGAGCTATTTTATTTGGCCAGCAGCAGTAAGAGTGAAAAGCAGGTGGCACCAACAGTGGTAGTCGTTTAAGTATCACTACACATACATTTGAGATGATTCATCAAACTTTTTATACCTCCATACTAACCTCTTATCGCGAATAATGCGTGCAGCATTTTTCTTATCGTCCAATAATTTAAAGTGCTACTGCACCAGAAACATATTTCACATAAGAACACAGATGTTTCGAGCTACACAGATGTTGTTTTGCACTTCGTTGATTTCTAAAATGTGTCATAAAGCAAATTAAAAAGCTAAACAAGTGCAAACTGCGTTAGAAGCCTTTACAGCAAGGCGTGATATAGTAACAGCAACGCCTGACCAAAGTGACTCCCACTTTTCCTGGTCAACTGTCATAGCAAACGAGCAGTTGGATGAGGCTCTTACAAAAAATGTTTTCTCTTATAAAAATATATATGACACATCACCTCTTCGTGCTCTTGGAACAGGAAGCAGCTCACACTCCTTTATCATCTGCAATAGTTGTGGCTGATGGAATAACCGAAGATCTTGTTTTGATTTTGTCCTCTATCGCCCCCTTGTGTACTGAGCGTTTTAACCCCCACAGGAAAGCAGGAGCGCATATTGGCTTTGTACAGAAGGGTCATGCATTTGCAATGCATTGGCACGGCATTGGCGTTTGAGTTCACATATGTCTGGCCTTAACCATCTTTGCTCTTTTAGCTTCAATGGGCAGACTGAAAGCATGTGCAGTTTGTTGCACTCTGAGGTGAGGTGACTTAGATGCTTAAACTAAACAAGCTATAATTCATTTATTTTTCAAATTTTCCATATAGGAAAATTTTAAATATTTGTCCTTTTTAAGGTGTTTGATGATGAAGCGTTTTGTAGTTTAGGCTATAATTTTTGTGTCTTGATAAAAAGACAAATCTTCCAAATACTAAACACAGAATTGAATACCAACGTAACAAACAAATACCCAAGTATTCAAATTATTCGGGCCAATCCTAATTACACTGCTTGATTGCTAGAGGCTGTATTCTCTCCTGCAATATTTATTTAGCATTTCATGCCAGCTGTCAGCATCCTATAAAACTCAGGGGGGAAAATGTGGTTTGAGTCGATGTATTTTTAGTGCCTTTCCTTCTTACCCAATGGAAATGCATTAACCTTCTAATAAGAACTCATCATGTAGCTCAAACATGGCATGAAGCAAACAATTTACTTAAGTCCCAGGTTTAATAGGCACATAAACAGGAGCCATTTTAAAAGCTGTTGATTTCATGCCTAACAGGATTACAGTGCTTCGTTTTGCCTTTTGGAGAAATGGCAGCATTGCATACTAATAGCATTGGCCCCCCTACCATGCGGCTTAAGTGAGTCCATATGTGGCAGTGAGATGAGTTGCTTTTTTCCCCCCTTATCTCTTAAAGATGTGTGTCTCTTCCCCCTCACCTCCCACACATACACACACACACACACACATACTTACGCACAGCCCTAGGTACTGTGGAGTCTATGTGAGGTGGCTTCTCAATGACCTCATTATGTATTTTTCCCCAGGTACTCTCCCCACGACTGTACTTGGACAAGTTCAATCCCCTGACCTTGACGACTGGAGCGAAAAGGTTTACAAATTTGAAGGCAAACCCCCCAGGTACTTTGATCTTTTATTGAAGTTTGATTCAAACTCTGCAGTGGCAGCTGCCACTTAACAAGGAAGGTGAGGCGAACAAAGAATAGAGGAAGAGAGAGAGAGTGAGTGAGAGGGAGCGAGAGACAGAGACAATGTGCAGAGTGTCGTTTCCAACACCTCGTGCGCTGGATGCTTTTAATAGTTCATCAAAAATGAGATTCGGAATTCTATCTGAAGCAAGACAAGACATTCTCGTGTTGCGGTTGATGAGGAAAACTGATGTGTGAAGGACGCTCACTCTAATGAGCAGCTCATAAAATAGTGAAAAGCATCACACCGAGCTTGCTGTATGAACTCCGTGACACACGTGACACTTTTCAAAAGGAGCTAAGGGAAAACGCGTGTCAATATTCGTACAAATAATGAATGTCACGTTCACTGTCCTACACTGTTGCCTGCCTGTTTTCTCCAAAAGAAGCCCCTTTGAGGTTCTTTAAGGTACTCACGCTTGTTAATTGGGATAATTAACACATTAATACATTAGCACTTTAGTGCAGCAGCTTAGTGACTTTTGGCACTCACAGCGTCTCTTCGACCTGGGCAGTGTTTCATTTGCTTACTTGACAGTTAATTACCTAATTTGGCACTGGTGCTGAAGGTCACCAGCGACGTGGAACTCAATTGCTGTTATGTGAACATGACTGCACCTTTTAAAATCTAATTTGAACGGCAGCCAGCGTGAGTTTGCCGACCTTGACGCATGCTGTCCGGGGCGATAAACACAGCTAAGCACAGCTGTAGTACATGTATCGTAGTGTAGATGTCTATAGAGTGATGTTAGGAGGACACTCAAACAGTGCCTTGAATCAAGCTGTTTATTAATGTTTCATTTATTTATGGGTTTTTTTTTTCACTTTTTGTTGATTAACTGACCCTATTATATTTTTGCATATTGTATGCAAACCTAACTTGTTAGTAGGACTGTTTCGTTCCAGAGGAATTCATGAAAACACATGATTAACTTAAATCTTTGAAATTCACTTAAAAGGGAATGATCTTTAAAAAGCATTGAAAAAGCACACAAGAATGCAAGTGTTATTTTTAGAAGTTGAAATTTCAGGGATACGGTTTTGGACAGCATTTCATGATAGAAAGTACCCTAAAAATGACAATTTTGTATATATTTAGCTTTTTACTATCTCTGTTAGTACCTTGGGTTTGAATAGATCATAACATCCATCCATGTAAATGCCTAAGTTCTGAATATGTCATTGATTTTAAATCGTTTTTTTACTGTGAGACTGCTATTCGAACTAATTCAGTAGAGTGGTTCAGGCACTTCCTTTCACATTGGTCTTAATTCTATGAAATCTTGTTAAAGCAATGCTGGAATAACAAGAACAAACATTTAGGGATTGAAAGTGTTATTTACATTGAAAGCCTAATTTACAATTTTAAAAAAAGTTAGAAATTATCAAAGAAAATAAAGACATTTAAAATGGCAGTAAGAGGAAACACATCTCCTGTAAATCTTATGGTATTGGTGTTGTGTAATGGTCCTCTCGCTATCTCTCATACTGGGACAGGCACTTATTATTTGAGCACACTATATGATGGGCAGTTTGTCAATATTAGAGCTACAGTTACACCATTTGCTTTCTCTCTCTCTCTCTCTCTCTCCCTCTCTCTCGCTCTCTCTCTCTCTCCCTCTCTGTCCTCTCTGTCTCCACTTAACAGACAGTTCATTCTGAACCAGAGCAGTGGTCAGTTGAGTATCAAGGGTGGCACCCTGGCCGGCTCGTACAGTCTACAGGTGCGGGTGACAGATAAGATTTGGCCTGACGTCACCTCCACAGCTCAGGTGAAGGTCAGGGAGCTGAAGGAAGAGGCCCTGCTCAACGCTGGCTCACTTCGGTTCTCCAGTGCGTGACTCAGCTTCTTAACTACTCATTCTCTCACAGCAGCATTCAGTCACACTGGGGATCACATGGTGGATCAAGACTGCAAAACTCTTCTCCTGAAAACCGTTGTGAAAGCAATAGCTCATATAGTCTATTTACATCATTTTCCTATCATGCCAAATGTGGTTGATCAGCTAAGATACGTTTGGTATCCAAAGTTTGCTTCTTTAGTTTTGCAGTGGTGCTACGCTGTGTTTTCTCACAAGTTTCTGACACTGTATGATGGACTGTTGTTTTTTAAAACAAAAGTATAGACAAAATTCAGACTTCAGAATGACTGCCACTACTGTCTAGCTATGTAACATATGTTTGTGCATGTTTATAGAGAACAGTGTGTTGAATATTGTCGAGAACCAAATAAGCAAATGTATTTGAGATTTCTTACCAACTTGATGCGGTTTGAAGCAAGTGTGTGATGATTCAGCCATGGAGTTTGAAAGTTGCTAATTTGTGATGTATGATGAAGGCAAGTCCTCAGACACTCTCGGCTGTTTGCATTCAAAATATAGGTTATCAATTAACTGGAATGGAAACACATTACCTGGTTTGCCATGCCACTCCCATTTTCAGGCATATTTGACCGTCCATCAATGGGCCTCATTCACCAGCTGTTCTCAAGAAGAAATTTCTTCTTAAAACTCATAGTCTTCACAAAGATTCTGACATTTGCCAGTGTTTACTTATTTGGGCTTTGCTTCTAGGTAAGAACAGAATCTACACACAATCAAGAGCACAAAGGTGCGGACAATTCCGCAGTTTAAGAACACATCATGAATATTACTGTGCTTTGCTTGGATACAGTTTGATTGATTTGACCAATAGAAATGTCTGGAATGGCTTTTTTTTTCAGTGTATTTTTGTGGAATTGCCCCTTGTACCTGGCGGAGAGTAGAACCCTCCTCTGTTTGACTATTAGCACTGTTCATTTCTGATTCCACTTCGAGTGAGCTTAATGAGCAACAGGAAAGATTCACTGTGACTTTTCCACCAAGCCAGCACATCCCTCTCATCCATGGTATAAGACTGTACTGTTAAAGTTCACCCTAGGTTTCATTCAGGGGCACATTCAACCAGGGCACGTTCCAGAGCTGTTCTGAATGCAGAGAGAGAGAGTATGCATGAAATTTACTTAAGAATATTCCTTTAAATCAAACAAATCTGAACTCTTGCCAAACCAAAGTTCAACGTCGTATCTAAAAAACGCAGCCCAAACCCGACCCAAAACTTGTCTGGGCCACCAGGCCTGGGTTGAGCAGCAGGCCTCTAACTAACACAGATCCCATTAAGCAGTGTTAGTGTTGAGCCATAGAATTTGTAGTCCTGTTGTATTTTACTCTTCATGGTTAGTAGCTTTAGCAATGTGTTCTAATTCTATATTGTATTCATAGCTGCTATGTTTGTGTGATTGCTAAAAAGGCCATTTCATTAAAGTTCCAGCTTTAAGGGCCCATATCCTGCTTTTACTTGTATCTTAGGTCCACAAATAACATTTGCGTGGTTTTGTGTATTTTCCAACCTCTCCTCATCCCTTAGAAACAAGCTGTTTCTGTTACAGTGCCCTTAATACTGCTATGTGTTAATAACATCTGTTGGCTGTCCCGTATTATGCCTTGTTCAAATGCCATTTGAATGGGTGAGCTTAAACTGCTGCAGGCTTAATAGGCAGATATATGTCAATGAGTTGGTTCTCATAGCATCACAGAAACAAATTGTAAAATAGGCTTTTCTGCAGCTTAATTTCTATATGTGGACTTTATGGACTGGATAGAAAACTGTTTTATAACCTTCACATACCACATCAAAAATGTGATTTCATGATATGGAACCTTTTCAATGCTTTATCAAAAATTCCCCAGTAGGGAACTAAATGGTGATTCAGGTTGTTTTGAATGGGCTGATCATCACATTCCTTCCTCCAAAGCTTCTATTGCTTTCTTACTTACATTAGAGTTGTGGCTCCTGTGCAAATTTCAGATACCAAGCATGTTTTGACTGATGAGCTACATTTGAAGAAAAAGGGAGGGAAATTGTAAAAAAAAAAATGTTATAGTTGTAACCCAAGTGTGTTTGTTATGTGCAGATCTGACAGCAGAGGAGTTGTTCCGGATATCTGATGGCAGGGAAAGTCTTTACGAGCATCTGCAGCGTCTGCTGTCAGAGCTGTTGCAGACGGACTTGGAGAAGGTGCACATCTTCAGCCTGGCCAGCGGCACTCAGCCCAACCAGCAGCACCTCAGCGTGTGGTTTGCTGCTCATGGCTCTCCCTACTACAAGCCTGAGAAACTCCATGGCAGTGTGGCCATGCACAAGGCCAAGGTGACAGCTAACAGACGCACAAACACAGTTTGTATTCCTGTCCACAGCCATTGTTCCACATCTATGACCACAGACAGCAGCTAACACATTACACAGGAACATGCAGTGACACTCTGTTCGAGCCTTTATGAATATTTCATGTCCATGTAAGGTAAGAAACGACAGACTGTGTTTGCCGCCGGTGAGCTGAGAAAGGAGGGAGGGGAGCAGGAATGGAGGGAGAGAACAAATGCTGTGTAAATCAGGTGCATGAGTGGGAGCTCCTCTCGGCCTGTGTGGAGTGGACCGTCTCTCCCAGATGAATGTTTACACAAAGTGCTGAAAGCTGCTCTGACAGCTTTTCAAACGCTTATAAAGAATGTGAGGGACTGACTACACTCACACATGGATTTTAGCAATTTTTACATGCATACACACTCACTCGAACAGTTGCAGCGCACACTGTGTGAACTACTATACAGTTCTTATACTGAACCAGCAAAAAATATTCAGCTGTGTTATCTTCAGTGTTTGATTTACTCTGTGATGTAGAATCTAACTTCCAACTGAAATCTCTCTTTCTCTGTTGTTCTCTCTCTTGCTCCGTTTCTCTTTCTCTCCATCTTTATCTCTCCGTCATTCTCTTTTTTGCTCTCTTTAACACTCTGTCTGTCACTCACTCTCTTGCTTTCAATTTGTTTCTGTCTCTAACTCACTCTCTCTGTCTCTCCTATTTATCTGTCCTGATCTTTTCTATCCACCTTTTTCTCTGGATCTCTATCTTTCTTCCTTTTTCTGGATCTCTCTTCTTCTTTTTTGCTCCTCTTCTTGTTATATTTTCTCCCCTCTCTGCCCCCCTTCACTCTTTTTTCTCTTCTTGGTTTTTTCTCTGTCTCTTTCTGTCTTTGTTTCTTTTTCTCTGTCTCTCTCTTTCTGTCTCCCTTTCGTTCTCTCTCTCTTTCACTTTGTCTTTTCACTGTCTCCCCTTCTTGTTTCTATCTCTCTGTCTCTCTCTCCCCTTCCTGTTTTTTGTCTCTCTGTCTCTCACTGTCTGTATCTCTCTCTCTTGCTTTTCTGCTGTTTCTCTCCCCTTTTTGTTTGTCTCTCTCTCTCTCTGCGTCTTTTTTCTGTCTCTCTCCCTTTCTTGTTTCTATCTTTCTGTGTCTGTTTGTCTTTCTTTTTTGCTGTATTTCTCTCCCCTTTTTTGTTTCTCTCTCTCTCTCTCTCTCTCTCTCTCTCTCTCCAACTCTGTCTTTTTGCTGTCTCTCTCCCTTTCTTGTTTCTATCTCTCTCTGTCTGTATTTCTCTTTCTTTTTTGCTGTTTCTCTGTTTTTTTCATTTCTCTCTCCCTCTTTCTCTTTGCTGTCTCTCTCATATTCTCTCTCTCTCTCTCTCTCTCTCTCTCTCTCTCTCTCTCTCTCTCTCTCTCTCTCTCTCTCTCTCTCTCTCTCAGTTGGAGTCAGCTCTGGGTGTGACTGTTCTCCAGGTGGGGGTGAATGAATGTGCGTACACAGACTGCAGTCACGCGGGTGGCTGTTCCAGCAGGGTGACGTTCAGTGACACTCCTTCTGTTCTGAACAGTGGAAATGCCTCTCTGGTGTCTGTCTCAGCTACAGCCAGCGCTCAATGTGGCTGTCTGGCCAGGGAGAGCCAGCATCTGTCCTGCTCATCCTACCCCCGCAGCCCCTGCCTCAATGGGGGTACATGCGTGGACAGCGAGATGGGCTACAGGTACTAAAGTATTTACTGAAAGTAACTATAGTCCTACTATGATGTTTACATCAATATTTGTTTGTTTATTTCTTATACTATTTCAATAATAGTTAATTCTTTAATGAATTACACTTACCTTCAGTTTATATCCTGTATAAACAGATTATGTATGAACTTTTCAAAACTGAGCGCTGCCAAACTGAGATGCCTTCGTTCATTATCTTTATCTTTAACCCAACACTCTCCTTTGACATTCTTATCAATTATATAGTTGAGACAGCATTTTTCCATCTGTCAAGTATTAATCGTCTCCACCATCTCTCAGCCTAGCAGATGTTGAAACATTTGTGAATGCATTTGTGACATTGCAGTTAAATAACTGTAATGTTCTTATATCTGGCCTCCCTTTAAGAGGGTACAGTATGTCACCATTAGAATGGCACTGCTAGGATCCTCACCTATTAGATGGAGACTGACCCCAAGTCTGTTTGAGATTATCCTCTCTATCTTCATTTAAATCTCTGTTAAAGACAAAGTTGTTTTCACTATGCTACTATGCAGTCTTCCTCCTGTACTTGAATGTAATGCCTGTAATGTCTTTTCGTAATTAATTGTGTACCTCTTATTTGATGTATTCATGTTCTTTGATTGTGAAGTGTCCTTGAGCATGTGAAAGGCTGCTTCTGCTGCTGCCGCTGCTGATGATGATGTAGAGTAGCTTGATTTTAAATAGTGAATTATAGAGAAGTTTTCAGTCTCTCAGACTGATTGTAAGGATTACATTAAGGTGATGGGATGTGGGAACCAGCGGCTGTAATGTCACAAATTGAGTATCTTATTTGCTTCCCAAAGCTATCTTGTAAGTGAGCCTATACAAGAGAGTTTTTCTCGGTAATAGTAGTAAATAATGGCAAAACTGATCAACAAAAACGATTTTCTTTTAGTACTGTTTTGCCTCACAACACCCGGCACCTTAAAAAAATCTCAAAACTATCATGAAACAATTTTGCAGGCATCAGGCAGCATATTCGTAGCTGTTGTGCAAAATAGCATCTATGATATAGCTTTTAAAAGCATTGAACACTTCAGACCACTCTGGACAACTTTGTTTACAGCCTAACCATTTAATTCTGCTGAAATTTAAAAAATTTGATGGGATTCCCCTTTAATTATGTGCAATCACGTCTTACCTAGGTGTAAGTGTCCCCCCATGTTTGATGGGCCAGAGTGTCAGCAGACCAAGCACACATTTCTTGGAGATGGCTACGCCTGGTTCCCACCCCTAAGGCCTTGCTTCCAGAGCCACATCTCTCTGGAGTTCATCACGGAGGCAGCCAACGGCCTGCTGCTCTACAACGGCCCTCTCGGCGTCCTCCAGCCTGGAGACAAAGAAGACTTCATCTCACTTGGTACATTACACAAACCCCATTAGACTGTATTCCGCTCGTCCTCTGCAGTGTCTGTTTGTGTTACAGCCTGTAATGAAAAGCCAGAAGAAGCAGCGAGGCGTCATCCTGATAATGAAAACGCCACACGCAATCGATACCACCATGATTTAAGATTTTTACATTGCCCATGCAAGAAATTAATTTCCCTCACCAATTAACTGCAGCAATAGAATCAATGGATGACAGCAAACATGGCGAAGGTTGAACACTTAGTGATGAATGGGTCTGAATGGAAATGTGTCTGTGGTCAGCACTGGCAGCTAAAGGGATGAGCACCGAAACTGACCCTTGGTGAAAGTCAAACTTTGCCCACATGCTGTCCTCTCTCTTCTGTCCTTTCCAGCAACTCATACACTTCCAGACAGTGACCTGCAGTGGCCTTAAATAAGCTGAGCTCATGGGTTTGATACGTGTTGCCTGTAGTTGTGTAATTGTCAGGCTGGCCCTGTGCTCCCCTGATTAGAGGCAGCAAATCGAACTTGACCACCAATTGATTGCAGTGAAGCATTTTTCGCCACCGGGGTCAACACAGATCCCGGAGACCACACTCAAGTCCAGCAACTGCGTCTGGAGTGTGATGTTGTACACACTTACATGAGTAATGTATTAGTCGGTTTGAAGATCAAATTGGGTTCATAAAATGATGAATGCTGGAGTATAAATTAGAACGAATGAACAGTTTACAGTAAACAGCTGAGATCAACATCTTAATATACTCAGAAATGATAGAATCTCTCTCTCTCTTTCACCTTCTTTCTCTCCGTCCATCTTTCTCCGCATGTGTCTCTCTCCCTTTCTTTCTCTCACTGTCTTTTCTTTTTCTTTCATTTTCCCTCCCCATCTATCTCTCACTCTCTCTCTCTCTCTCTTCGTCTGTTTCCTACTGTGAATTTTCTCAATTCATTTTGACTTGATGTGTGACTGACGTGCTTTCTCATTTGCTCTCTTATTCGTTCTTTCGTTTTCTTTTTCTTCCATTCTGTAAATCTCTCACTCATTCTCCCATCATCTCTATTTTCCTCCTTCTCTTCTTTCTCTCTCCTCTCTCTCTTTCACTCTTTCTCTCTTTTTCTCTCCATCTGTTTCTCTCTCTGTCCTTGTCTCAGTTTCTCTTTTTTTCTTTCTCTCATCTTTTACTCTCATTCTTCATGTCTATGTTCCATTCTCTTTCTCATTTCTCTCTAACTTCATTTAGTCTCTGACATGGTGTGTGATTGACATGCGCTTTCTTTCTTTCTTTCTTTCGTTCTTTATTTCCTCCTCTTCCTTCATCACATGACAAATACTACATTTGAAATGCCAAAGTTTGAGAGTTTTAGAAGTTTTTAATAAACCTTTTTTGAAAATGTAATACATTGAGGATGTATTAATAATCTCTCTCTCTCTCTCTCTCTCTCTCACTCTCTCTGTCTTTCTCTCTCTCTCTCTCTCTCTCTCTCTCTCTCTCTCTCTCTCTCTCTCTCTCTGTCTCTCTGCAGAGCTGAAGAAGGGTGTTCCATTGCTGAGTGTTAATCATGGTTCAGGCACTCTCACTCTACAGCTTCCTCCTCAGGCCTCCGTCAACGACCGTCGCTGGCATCGTCTCGACATCATCAGCGATGGCAAGGTAGAACCTCAGTGAAAGCCACAGAATGAGAGGGGGAGAGAGAGAGAGAGAGAGAGAGAGAGAGAGAGAGTCTGTTCTTGTGAGCTAGTTCCTACTCACTCCTGTTCAGCCATAATCAATGTCATTGTAATTATGTAAAATTATAGTTTCATATTTATTTACACAGTTTCATAATTACATTCATACACAGTGTTGACAGGGTCTGCACATCTGGCTTTTTTAAACAAAATAAAGATATTTAAGGATTTTAAAGGATTAAAGGATTTTAGTCCAAGCCAGTGAAAAGTCCAAAATGTGTTTTGCGCTCTGACTTTTTATTGATTATTTGCATTATGTGTGCTTGAATGTCTACAGGAAGTGCAGCTGGTCCTGGATCACTGCTCGGGGGCCATGGTGAATGAAGTGGAGGGTTTAGGAGTGGAGGTTTTTGAAACAGACCAATCAGTGTGTAAAGTATCTGCAGACACGCCAGGCAGTGAGAGGTGAGAGAATACCTGTTTGTTTATGTGCTCTTTATAATCTTTTCGTTTGTGTGTAGGCCTACTGACTGAGCATGAGTAGACCTTTCAGATTCTATATGGGCCCCCTGGCTTTAGGGCCCAAAGTTTTAATACACACTTCTATAGCTCCATTAGTTTGCATTGAAGTGCCTGAATAGTAGTTACTGAATAATGAACCTTTGTGTGAAATAAACCTGCCATGTTAAGGGGTTAAAGGAACTTTATATGTAACAAGAGGGCATCCACAGTACATATATACCCATAAATGGCCAGAATCTGCTGGTGGCTCTAAACTTTTATTCCACACATCTATGATCAAAGAATAACCAGTTTTAGCTGTAGTGCATGCAATAACTGAATAATAAGCCTGAGATTTTACAATGTTAATGCACAAAAAAGGTTACTGTACAGGTAAATTTTTTGTGCCCAGTATAAATATACCATCAAAAGTACAACATGGTCCTTAAGGTCCAATTGTGGAACTTCAGTAACTTTACATGGTGCACTGTGTTCACTTTCCTAGATGAAAGTATCATACTGGCATCTTCTAATAATCATTTTAATGAAAAATAAAATAAAAGAGCCTGGTGTCACGACAGTGTTTATCAAGTCGTTGCAACTTATTCAAATAAAATAATCACATCGGAAGGGTACAGTTAGATTCTCTTAATTGTTTAATATGATCAGAAGTGACTCTACTGACATTTGTGCAGAGGACGTTGTTTAGAAGCTGTTGCCATTAGCTGTACTGTATATGAGAGATCACTGATGCCTCTGCTTTTCTCTGTGTAGATTCCTGAATGTGGATCAGCCTCTGCAGCTCGGAGGAGTGAAGGAAACACATCCCCTGCGTCGCACACACCCTCACTACAAAGGCTTTGTGGGTTGCATCAGAAACCTGGTGGTGGACAGTCAGGTGTGGCTTTTTATTCTCACAGTTTCCTTGTGTGCCTCAAGACTGTGCCTCATATACAGCTGTGTCTGTTATACATTATGACATGCATAGCATCAGAGAGGATTTCCCATTAGGAGACAGGGTCAGGACTTTTCTTCTGCCCTTTTTTTAGGTCACCTGTTATTGGAACACTGCTCTGTAAAAGCAGGAATCACACTCACACACGAAACAGAAGCTTACACAACCTGAAAGGTTTTCTTGTTAAAATTTCTGTTGAACCGTTCATGTTATTTTGTGCACTGTATACTTTTGTTGATCCTGCAAGGGAAATTTGTCATTTTGTTGCCAAACTAAACACTACAAGCTGAGCAGTGCTGCATAGGGCAGTGAGGTGTGTGAGGTTTAAGGGTCTAGCCCAAAAAATGACAATATTTATTAATATTTACTTCTTACTTTTGCCAGCTTTTGAGTTAAAAGCTTTGAAAGCTTCAGTCAAGGCATCCGCTGTCTACATAATCTCAATCTTTAAATGTGCTTTTTTTATATGATTTTTCTTTATATTTACCATGAAAATAATTCAGATGTCCTCTGCGTCACCTCATCTGTATGAGCATCAGAGTCTGCAATCATTTTCCTATTCATGCTGAAATGATTACAAGTGGGAGTTTATCCGTAATTACACATTTCCACCATTGGAGGTTTTTGCATATGCATGATTAGAAGTTGCTCCACATATGAACACATTTCATGTATAGAAGCATACAGTAGATGTCAAATCTAACACATGCCACTGATCGCTTGTTGTTTTTAAGACTGAGTTAACCCAGTTTTGCACGTACTAACAATACATTACCATATTTACTGTCAGAGTTTTTACAGCCATATTGAAATGCACAGTCTCACAGTTTGAGTGGGTGAAGAATGCTGAGAGAACAGCATTTCCTGACAGGCCTGAGACACACTCACAATTTTCTGACAATGCAGATGTTTTTGTGAAGAGTGAACAAAGCCGCAACTAAAAGTGACATATAGTATCTTGTGATGAAGGTGTGGCATCTCAGGAGAAATCTTGGCCAGTTATGCCTGATTCTAGAATTAAAATGTGAAGTTTGAGCACCTGCTCAACACTCAGTATCATCATTTCTTAATGGCATATGACATAACGGTCTTTAAAGTAGTTTTGGTTTTAATTTAAAAAGACTAAGATAAAATGTATAAAAATGTATGCAAAAACACCAATTCGTACTTTCTGTGATGTGATACATCCTAGAAAATCAAAAGACCATGATTCAACTAGAAAAACTGTCAAATTTAAGAGAAACTGTGTGTCAGGATTACAGGAACACAAAAAGAAAACACCAAGAGAGAATTAATAAAAAAGGAGACCTCCTCAGCTGGTCAACACAATTACATAAACACATAAACTTACACATAAAAGCTAAGGTAAAATATTAAAGAGATAAACAGTAGCATCAAAAAGAAATCTGAGGACTAGAACTAGAACAAAAGAGAGAGAGTGAAAAGATTTAGACAAAGCACTTATGCGTTCATCAAAATTAAACGTAGATTAGACAAACTATGCATGCTGCTGATTCATTACATCGCAAAGCTAATAGAAGGAGGCGTGGATTGATTCACAACCATAGCTAAACACAATGTCATTGATTATGTTCAGCCAACAAAGATAGTGTCCAGTCACTCATATGCATTTGTAACTGTCACACTCAGTCATGCCCAATTTTGGACATATATATATATATTGTTAATTAATATTCTATACATTTTGTATATTCAAATATTAACACTTTTCTAAGCAAATAAACACAAACTACACAAATAAATAGATTTTGAAAATGTGTCTTGGGTGTCTAAGACTTTCACACAGTACTGTATGAAGTTCCACAAAGATGAACGTACACAGTTCCACACTGAAAGTTGTGTGCAGTTCCACAATGATGGGCGTGTGCAGTTCCACAATGACTGAAGTACCCATTTCCACAGTGATGGACATACACAGTTCCCCAATGATGCAAATTCCCCATTCCACAATGATGGACGTACCCAGGTCCTCAATGATGGACGTATGCAATTGCACAATGACGGACGTATGCAGTTCTTACAGTTTGAGTTCCACAGTGATGGACATACACAGTTCCACAATGATGAATGTACCCAGTTTTGCAGTTCTCAATCCAAATGACCTTCTCAAGGAACAGTCACTCTCCAAGCACCATGATGTCCATGATAATCCCCACCCAAATAAACCGCAGGCATCACAGAGACATAAAAGCCAAACAAATTTATTTCTGGGTCTAAGAAATATATTATTATAAAATCTATTCTGTGTTAAAAGACAAACATTGCATTACAGGAGATAATTTATACTCTGATCAGTAGAGATACACTAAACAAGCAATGCTTCTTACACCTCAGGTGATGTACAGAAATATAAAGCTTTTAATATACAACATGTTGTAGGAAGTTTTTTCCATTTTTGGAAAGGCAGAAGGTTCCTTAAGTACTTAAATCTGGTGTACATACTGTAAATTCTCTATATTGTCTTAAATTATTAGTGTGTTATTATAAGTGTTTATTTTTACATAAATGGCTACTGTAACAACTGCAATTTCCCCCTGGGATCAATAAAGGAATCTGAATCTGAATAAACTCTCTTTCACACAACGTATGTCAAGCTACACCAAAATAGTAATATTAAACACTGTGGGACATATATATATACATCCACACTTACATATTACATGGTTCATTGTAGTTACTAAATCATAGGTCAGATCAATGAGTGAATAATAGCCTGGGATTTAAGAGTTTAACTTTGTGCTGGAAAGAAATGGCAAAGCTTGGTAACTCATTAAAAAAACAGCATGATGGCACATCCTGCTGTTTCTGTGGATATGGAGTCAAGACTGTCATCAGTACAGGTCACTATGGTTTCTCAAAGTGCTGACTCAGACTCTTTAATCTCCTCACTCAGGTGTATGACTTGGGCAGTGCGGCGGAGAGTGAGAACAGTGCCCCTGGGTGTGGACTGACCGATGGAGTGTGTCTGACTGCAGGAGGGCCCTCCTGTGGCCTTCACGGGAAGTGCCTGGGGGAGTGGGGCTCCTTCAGCTGTGACTGCCACCCTGGCTACAGTGGACACAAGTGTGAGAAGGGTGAGCTGCATGTGTAGAATGTGTTCAGTGTTCAGTACATGTTCATAGAACTGAATGCTTGTGATTCCATTTTGAAATGCATGGGTATGGGTACTGCTCAGTTACCCTCCACTCACCGACCACACAAGAGCCTGTCCCACAAGAGACTCTTAACTCTGAGGTTGTCCTCAAAGTCCAGGGTCAACAACTTGTGGACTTACAGGTAAAGAGAGCTAGGTGAAATGTATGGCCCCATTTCAATAGTCTTGTAGCATGCCCTCGCCAACTTCAGCACACCACTCAGAAGTGTATCACAACTGCATCAGCCTGGCAGCCCACCTGCAGCACCAGAAGATGAAAGGACAGAGAGGAGCATTTTTTAAGTGGAATGTAGTTGACCTTAGCTAGGTTAGCTTCAGTTAGCGAAGCAGCTAGCCATGCAAACTTTGTAATAAGTCTTTTGGAGAGTTTAAACACCACACTGGTGGTTGGTTAGTGTACTGGGTAACACCTCTGCCTTCTATGATGTAGACTGGGGTTCAATCCCCACCTGGGTAAGCACCCTACACTAAACCAATAAGAGTCCTTGGGTAAGACCCCTAACACCACCTTTGCCTACCTGTGTAAAATGATCAAACTGTAAGTAGCTCTGAATAAGAGCATCTGCCAAATGCCGTAAATGTAAACATAACATGCACTCATTTTCTGTATGATTGCTTTGCCTGGCTATAAGCTTTGGTTTAGACCTGTGGTTTATTGCCTTTGTTTCCAGCTAAGGACGCTAGCTCAGTAACTACCTAGCTAACAGAATAAAAGTATGAAGTTGAAGTTGTATTCACAGTCATGTATACCAGATGGGGTAGTTTGCTACCTAAGACATAGCAGATTTTATGGTTTTGAAATATGAAGTATCTTAAAGTATATTGTTGCTATGGCTTAAAAACAGCTTTTTGTGTCATTTTGGGGGATTAGAAAAAGGAAAAGTGTCCCCTTGATTATAAATGATACGTGTGCCACCTTGTGGCCTGGTAGTCTTTGTGGGCATGTGCTAGTGAGGAACATAGGACCACAAGTGAGCCAAATGGGACAGGGCTAAGATACACCCAGCTAACACAAGACAATCATAAGTGGTCATTTAATCTGTGTGCATGCTGATTGCAAATAATTGTCCCGCTTAACCATTACCTAGTATAAGTTCACTCTGCCCGAATCCATGTTATTAGTGTTTTGAGTGGGTTAGTCCTTTGCATTTTTCCCCACACTTGCTTAAGCTAGTGAGTGCTTGTGTTAGGTATGTATGATGCAGGAACAAAGTTCAGAAGGCTGGAGAGCAACTCAACGAGAAAAAGTCAACTATCTTTATTCATGTTCAGTAATTTCCTGAAGACTGTGTTTGGAGTGTGTTGTCTCCTGACATGCTGTTGTGTGTGTGTGTGCTGACCATGCTGTTGTGTTCTCCAGCTCTCCCTGAGTGGTCCTTTGAGAAGGAGAGCATGCTGAGATATCAGTTGAGAGGAGGCGGGAGTCCACGGAGGACGCACGCTCAGCTCCTCCTTAGAACGCATTCCTCCTCTGGCAATCTGCTCAGCATGAGCTCCCGCGACTCCATTGAGTTTATCATACTGCAGGTCAATGGTAGCCACACACGGTCGCACACATTTGCCTCTAATGCATTGAAAAGTAGTTTTTTCTTATTTCAATATATCATGTTAACTTCTTAAACTTGACTAATTCGGATTAGCCTTCCTCACTCCCAGAACTACGCTGATAGTAGTTGTTGAATAGTATTAGTAGTTAATGAATTCATAATAATTACTGAATAATTCAGAAATATTTACAAAATCATTCATAGTAGATACTGAAACATTCAAAATTGAGTAGTTTATATTAGATACTGAATATGTTATAAATAGTTATTGGATTACTGGATAATTCATAATTATTTATAAATAGTTACTTAATTATTATTATAAGTTACTGAATAATTCATATTAGTTACTGCATTATTTATAGTTTCCGATTCTAATGTAGATGTATTTCCACATGTTCTCTCAGATAGTGGATGGGTATCTGAGTGTTAGTGCCAACCTGGGTGATGGAGCCCACACCCTTAGACTGGGAAGCCAACGAGTGGACTGCGGCCAGTGGGTTATGGTCAGTCTCCATCGCCACGACAACATGTTCAGCCTGCGGCTGGAGCAGGGTGGGGGGTCGCGAGAGGTCTCAGGAGTTCTTGGCCTCAAACGAGAGATCGTGGTGCATCCATCCAGCGTTCTTCTGGGAAACAGTGCTACACAAAGCGCTCTCACAGACTTTCAAGGTGGGGTTTTATCACTGTCTAATCCTTTTTTGTGAATTTCTATGTAACTGTAACCTAAAATATGATAGGATCTGCATGTAAATCATAACAGTAGATAAAGATAACCTAATAAAATGAAAAAGAACAGTTATTTAGTTTCTCATCCATTTATTGAACAAAGTGATATATCTTTAAATGTCTTCGTTGGCAAAAAACACATTTGGCAAAACCAAACACTGCCGGTGACTCTGAAGGCGAGTGCAGAACACTGAACTCAATGTCATGTTCATGAAACCAATTTTTTTGCGACATGGTGCATTATCATGCTGGAAATAGCCATTAGAAGATGGTAAATTATGGCCATGGGATGTGCATGGTCAACAACAGTACGCCATTAGGGTGTGGTATTCAAGTGATGATTGATTAGTATTAATGGGCCCAAAGTGTGCCAAGAAAACATTCTGTACACCATCACACCACCACCACCAGCCTTGACTGCTGACCCAGGGCAGGTTGGGTCCATGTATTCATGCTGTTGGTGCCAAATTCAAACAGTACACTGTTAGAAATAAAGGTACTTTGCAGGTACATTTCACACTAATCAAGGTACAAACAATGTAAATGTACCCTCAAATGTACCAACAGTGGTTTTAAGGTCCAATTGTGTACCTTATGTAAGTTTCTCCCACTGGAAAAGTACATTTACGCACCTTTTCATAATCTAATGTTTTTAATGAAATTGAGATTTATTATACCAGGCTAGGTTTTCCCAGTCTTCAGCTGTCTGGTTTTGGTGAGCCTGTGACCACCGTGAGTGAATACACAGTGTTATGTTTATATGGTGGTGAGTATTTAACCCTTGTGATGTCCATGTGTGTGCAGGCTGCATGCGTGATGTACGGCTGAATGGTCACTCTCTGCCGCTGGACGGTCAGAGTAGTGAGTTTGCCACAGTGCTGGAGCGACGCGGGGTGCAGGCAGGCTGCCACTCAGACGCCTGCAGCTCCAAACCCTGTCACAGCCCTCTGTACTGCGTAGATCTTTGGAGGAAACACGAGTGCAGGTCAGGCTTTACTCTTCTTCACTGCTTCAGAATTTCACCTTTAACCCTAACATTCTAGAGTTATTAATGCATAACAGTGCATTCAATTTATATTGCGTAATGAATCAAAAGTAACTAATGAGTGTTTTTTTCTTTCTGCGAAACAAGACTAGATCATTAAAATTATAATAAAATGTATTGTCTATATAAACAAAATTGTGGTGTCAACTGAACATTTTCAGTTCTTTGCTTTACTATTGATACAAACATTTCATTATCAAGGAATCTTAACGGTTAAGCTGTTTAAATTGTCAGATGTAATCCTTTTAAAATGTTCAGTGTAATTAGAGCGTGTTCTATCCCCATTAATTCTTCATGGCTGATTAGTGTTTTCTGTGTGTGCATGCAGGTGTCCGGCTGGTCAGTTAGCTGTTGCTGATGAGCTCACAGGGGTGGTGCAGTGCGCTGCTTCCCCATGTGGCCCCTCCACATGCCGGAATGGAGGCACTTGTCTGGCTCACTCCACGAAAAGCTACCAGTGCCGTTGCCCGGAGGGCTTCAGGGGCCAGTGGTGTGAGCTGGGGCAGGCCAAAGCCCTGCGCCTCGCTGCACTCAGCCCCAGCTCCATCCTCGCCATCAGCATGTGCCTGCTCGTCTTCTTCGGTAAATTCTGCTCGGGTTCCTTACAGTTTATATTTTAGCACTGATCAACACTCAAATCTTTCAGGCCTTTAAACTCCTTTCAGGATAAAAGAGTAAAAGAGATGGTCCGTATTATATGTATCTTCTGTGAGTTGACTGTTGAATGGTTGTGTACATATGATACGTATTTACGCTCATCAGCTCTGTTTCAGTGGTGCAGTGCGGAAGAGTAATTGTGTTTGGCCCACTGTGACAGTGCCTCTTTCAAGACTTGCCCATACCTCCATTATTCATTAGAAGTGATGGTGAACACCTCACAGATTTGTTACAGTGCTGAGAGAGCCTGGCAGCACTGATCAGCCAACAGAAACAGACACAGAGAGATGAGTCATGGAGCAGAGCCAACGTGTGTATGCGGGTGTGCACCTCTGACAGGTGTACTGAAGGGTTGGCAGTACCCTCGAGGCCCCTCTGCCAGCCTTATCAACCACATCACAGGCAGCATGCCAACCTAAAGAGTTTCCATCCAGGCTGCAATAAGAGTCGAACCAAAGCATATCAAAACAAAATGAGAAAAATTATACGGTACTTACACAACTTGTCCAAAAGTATGTAGACACCTGATCTTCCAACATTTCTTCTGAGATTATTAACAAGGAGCTTGTACCCCTTTGCTGCCGTAACTGCCTCTACTCCTCTGAGAAGGCTTTACACTAGATGTTGGAACAATGCTGTGAGGATTTGGTTGCATTCAGCCACAAGAGCATTGGTGAGGTCAGGTACTGACGTTAGATGATCAGTTCTTGATCAGAAACTCCAGTCCAACTCATCCTAAAGATATTAGATGGAGCCCCGTCACTCCAGAGAACACAGTTCCACTGCTCTACAGCTCAATGCTGGGGGGCGTTACACCCTTGGCATTGGACGTGGTGGGCTTAGGCTCATGTGGCTGCTCAGAGTGTCCATTTCTATAGAGATTGTACAAGCTATGGGTGCACCTGTGGACACCTGTGTCAGTAGTGAAAGGCTCTACAGTAACTGATGGATGAAAAATGGATTTGGGGAAGGACTGCGAATAAATGAGGAGTTTCATGCTGTGTATCCAATGGAGAAAAAACAGCAACAAAAACATTTTTTTCTCTGATAAAAGTAGTATGAATAATAATACAGTGTGATGTATAAACCTCTCACTCCTAACAACATACGTCATGGAAAACAAACAAAAAAAATCATTAAAGTGACATTTCTGCATTTTTAACTGTTACTGTCTTTGGACCATTGTGATAATAGACCGTCCACACCTCCATTGTTTTTCAGGAGGGATGGCAAACATCTCTTCATCTTAACATTCTCTTCTCTCCTGACTCTTTCTTTTCTAGCTGTGCTGGTGGCAGTGACCGTGTGGAACCAGAAGGGTAGTCGGAATAAGTTCCGGAAACGTGGCGTATATCACATCCCGGCGGAGCATGAGAGCTGGGAGGACATCCGGGAGAACATCCTCAACTACAACGAGGAGGGTGGCGGAGAGCAGGACCAGGTACACCACTGTCCACATCACTGACACATAATGTATTGATTTACCTTCAGTTCCTTCCTGGAAGTTCCCATGAGAAAAAAGTGTGGAATCATGATCAGCAGGTCTGAAGCTTTTTTATGTTCCGTCCACTAGATGGTAGCATTGTGCCATTTTTGTTAGGTGTGTCACTTCAGCAATATCTTGCCAGTTTTGTGTAACATTAATATTAGTGATATTTCACATGCAGCATACAAGAACATTTTTTATTATCCTGAGTTAGTTTAGGAATCTGGTTCGTTTAAAAAAAGCAAGAAAAAGAAAGAGAATTAATAATGTTCCACATTATAAACCAGTAGAGTTTCAAAGCCAAATTGATTTTCCTTTTTTACTTATTTAATTTTTTTTTTTTTTGGCTTACATACTTTAAATAAGACCTGTAAAGGTTCTGGTTTCTCTTCGAATATAAAGCCAGAACTATCAAAACCCCAGCATGATGTTTTTCATGTGCTGTTCTTTCTTTTTAATTCTCATAGACCTCTTCTGTCTAATCTTAGCGTTTCTTTCAACACTGTATGTCCACATACATGTGTTAAAGCAGAACGTCTTCATAATTCAGTGGTTGAAAAGTAAACAGTCACTCAGAGTGGTCTGATAAAAATTATGCACTGAAGAGAAACCTTCAGATTTTCTGTTTTCTTGACAGTGGTGGTGATAGGAACCAGGTGTTATGATGCCAAATGTAGTCATTTAATTTGTTGTTCAAAATGAACAGTGAACCACCACCCACATTCGTTTTTAAATGATAATAATAGTAAAACACTGAAACATCTTACAAAACTAGTAGTGGCTATGTTTGTGTTGTAGACATTGTGACCACTATTTCCTCATTCCATATCAAAACACTTTGAATGACTGTTTATATCTTTAGAGTTTAATCACATCAGCTTCAGTTCCAGTAACCTGTGGCCTTCACAGCAGCTCATTCAGTCATCCAACTTGTTTAGTTTTTTGAGGCTACATAAGTATATTTCTGTCTCCATGCCTTCCATACATTAGCCCAATCCAGCACCAAAGGTTTAACAGGCTCTCCCCAGACATGTATTCTCTTTAATAGTTAATAATAGCACATTAATTATCATTGTGCGTGTGCAGTAAGTCATCATGTGCCTCTTTTAAACAACATTGAACTACTGTGTAACTGTACAACTGTGTTAACTGTGTAAACTATTGTGAATCCCAAATAGATTTTCTAATGTGGTTCCTGGTGTTGCTTAACACCCTGTTAGCTGTAAACAATGACAGTAAAATGACAGTAAAAACAGGAACAGCAGTTATGAAGCCTGTTGGGGTGGTAGAAGCTTCTAGAAATTTTAGCAGCATCTAACAATCTTGTATCTGATGTAGTTTTAGTGCAGAATGCACTAGTTCAGTTTTAGTGCAGAAGCAGCAAATTTTGGACATCAAACACCGTGACTGATAATATTTGAGGAAAATGCTGTACATTGTGGTCAGCCTGTTACTTGAGTGAAAGATTTGAATAGAAGTGCCTGACCCCTGCTGTCTTTACCTCGCCACAGAATGCATATGACATCACAGAGCTGAAGAGGCCGCTGTGCTCCAGCCTGTCTCAGTCTTCGTCCTGCACCACGGCTCCTCTCATCAAGTCCTCTCAGGGCTCTCAGGAGGAGGTGCACCCGGGTGGGCCACTGACCTACCACCACAACCCGGGCTGCAGCACACACTGCGCCATGGACTTTAAGAACTATGTGGCACGCATCATCTGGGAGGCGGACAACGACAGCCTGGCCTTCCCCATGGACACCTACCACGTTTATTGCATAGAGGGCGAGGGGTCCAGCCTGGGCAGCCTCAGCTCTCTCAGCTCCGCCATCCCTGAGGATGACTTCAGTTACGACTACCTGCGACACTGGGGGCCCAAGTTCGAGGGCCTGAGTGAGCTGTACCGTAGGCCGGAGCTGGCCCTCACTTACAGGGATGCTGTCCAGAGCCAGAACCACAGCCAGAGCAAAAGCCTCGAGCAACTGCAGTAAGGTCGCTTTCACAGAGATATTTTGGTGTCCTTCAAAAAACAAATTGGTGTCCGTTAGTGGTTTGTTGTGGACAGAGATCAGTGTGAGCGTCATTCAAATCATTCAACTATGAATGCTCATAAAGAAAAACTGCTAGTGGTTGCTGGTTCTTACAGAAGTAAGTGAAACACGCAAAGCTCCTCTGGCCTGAGGCATGAGCTTTTTCTTATAGATCAGGGGTGCCTAAACCTGGTCCTGGAGATCTGCCCCTGAAGAGTTTAGGACCAACACACAGTTCCATGGAAAAGTCAGAGGCCACTCTTCCTTTTGCATAATTTCCTGTCCAGTTGGATTGTGAGAAGCAGAAAATGCAACCAACTTCTAAGACAGAACTTTAGAAGTGTGGAAAAATATCCCTGCAGAGTCTCCTAAAAAGAATGGAAGCTGTCGTAAATGCAAAGAGTGGACACAGAAAATTGTGAATATAAAGTATATTGTATTTAGTTCTTCGTTTATTTTGATATGTTTCTGCTTTTTTTCTTGTACTGGAAAATAAGTAGCTTTTATTTAATGCTGTGGTTTTAAAGGGTGGTTTCTGACTTTTGCACACTACTATACATGGCTCTGATATTCAGATGCTCTTGAAGGCCTTCATTACCTGGATCAGGTGTGTTAGATTAGGGGCGGAACTAGACTCTACAGTGTGGTAGATTTCCAGGACCCAGACTGGGCACTCCTGATATAGATCTTTAGAGCTGGATTGTACAGCTCTGGACGTGAACTGACACCATTGAATAGTTTCTCCTCTAACCTGCTCAACCTCCACATGACTGGCTACAGCCCTGTCCATCTCCTATTGGCTGACACATGCTCAGGTCAGAGTATGTTCTGTCAAAAATTCTCATGCACTGCGTTGTTCGTAAGTGCATTGTTCTCAATGAAAGAGGTGTGTTTTTGACAGAAACCAAAATGTCCTTGTGAATGCTGCCTGACCCCACACGCCTGCCAGCGAGAGTTCCCATCTTCCTGTGTGTGTTCTGTGTCCTTTATTGAGTTCCATTTACAGACTGATGGCAATCCGTCTTTTCCTTTGTGAAACTGCCATGAAAGCTTTAAGACGAACAGAAGAATGGATGACAGATGCTCTTTATTTATTCAGTTTCTCTCAGTGTGAACTGTTCAAGTGTACTGTATTTATTTTAGTCTTGAGAGATGTTTTACACACGGAACAAAAGCCAGAGAAAAACTATTTGCATTTTTTTGCATTGAGAAGCATTTTCTGTGTCCAGTTACATTCATATCTCCAGGAGGAGAGAACACAAACAGTCTTCGTTATTCCAAGCAGATGACCAATCAGGGCGTAAGCATGATGTGCACCCTGTTTGTCACTAGTGAGAAATACCTCAGCCCTAGTGATGAGTCCTATACTCCGTCCATTGTCCAAATTGGGGCTGTTAAGGCACCTTAAGACTGCAGTTGGAAGTCGGAAAGTCTGATGCGGCAGTTCTGCACAATTTGCTGTGCTATACAGAACACTACAGTGGATGAGCGTCTATCAGTGGGTGAGCTACTTTTGCACACTGGTATAAATGCTGTCATGGGTGTTCACTGTGTTGTTATTTAGTTTTTTAAAAAAAAGGCTTTTTGCCATTCTTTTCTTTCCCATGTTGGGGTGTCCAAATGGATCTTTTCTGACACCTCAGTCTGATGCATTTAATCCACTTCCATTCTTTTTAACAAGCCCTCGCCATTTTCCCTCAGAGAATCTTGGAGAGTGAACATACGTTTCAGCTTTAGCTTGATTTAGGAATTAAATTTGCTTGGGTTCCTGTGGTCATTTCTTTTACAGGTGCTACTCTGTCATTTTATTACTGTCCAGAATGGCCATGTCTGTTTTTCTATTTCCTCATTTTAGAACATTATAGGCCAAACATTCTATGTAGTGATGGTGGACATGGAGATGGTTGGTGTGAAAGTAGAGGAGGCAGTGGATAGGGCAAGATGGAGGCAGATGATCCGGTGTGGCGACCCCTAAAGGGAGCAGCCGAAAGAAGAAGATAGGCCAAACTTTCTACTGTTTTCCATTTAACTCAGCTGTGACCTGATCATGTTAGCCCCATCCAGATACACATCTCCTTGTGAATGCTGCTGTTCACCATATTTAACTAAATGAATCAGAATGGAACTTTAGGTGGCAGACCATGCCCAGAACTTAGGCTTTATCTGACACATTTCACGACAAAGCTGTTTATAAGCCATATTTTAAACATTGATTTGCTGTGTTCAGAGTGGGTTTTCACGTAGCAAACTACTCCATCTGTTACGCATGACTACACAGTATCTCACAAAAGTGAGTACACCCCTCACATTTCTGCAAATATTTTGTTATATCTTCAGGGTGCAACACTGTAGAAATGAAACTTGGATATAACTTGGTCAGTTTGCAGCTTGTATAGCAGTATAGATTTACTGTCCTCTGAAACTCAACACTCACCCATTAACACACAGCCTTTAATGTCTGAATAGCTGGCAACACAAGTGAGTCCACCTCACAGTGAACATGTCCAAATTGTGTCCAGTTGTGTTGTTGTCACTCCCTGGTGTCATGTGGCTCGTTAGAGTTACAAAGTTCCAGGTGTGAATGGGGAGCAGGACTGTTAAATTTGGTGTTTTGGGTACAATTCTCTCATACTGGATATTCAAGATGGCACCTCATGGCAAAGAACTCTCTGAGGATATGAGAAATAGAATTGTTGCTCTCCACAAAGATGGCCTCGGCTATAAGAAGATTGCTAACACCCTGAAACTGAGCTATAGCACAGTGGATCAGGCCATACAGCGGTTTTCCAGGACAGGTTCCACTCGGAACAGGCCTCGCCAGGGTTGAGTCCATGTGTTCAGCATCATATCCAGAAGTTGGCTTCAAAAAATAAATGGATGAGTGCTGCCAGCATTGCTGCAGAGGTTGAAGAAGTGGGAGGTCAGCCTGTCAGTGCTCAGACCATATGCTGCACAATGCATCAACTCGGTCTGCATGGCTGTCGTCCCAGAAGGAAGCTTCTTCTGAAGCTGACACACAAGAAAGACAGCAGACAGTTTGCTGAAGACAAGCAGTCCAAGAACATGGATTACTGGAACCATGTCCTGTAGTCTGACAAGACCAAGATAAACTTGTTTGGCTCAGATGGTGTCCAGCATGTGTGGTGGTGCCCTGGTGAGGAGTACCAAAACAACTGTCTCTTGCCTCCAGTCAAGTATGGTGGTGGTAGCTTCATGGTCTGGAGCTGCAATTCCAACATGTACTGTGACATTCTGAAGCAGAGCATGATCCCATCCCTTCGGAAACTGCGCCTCATGGCAGTTTTCCAAGATAACGACCCCAAACACACCTCCAAGATGACTACTTCCTTGCTAAAGGTAAAGGTGATTGACTGGCCAAGTATATCTCCAGACCTAAACCCAGTTGAGCACCTGTGGGGCATCCTCAAGCGGAAGGAGGAGGAGGTGCCAAGTCTAACATCCACCAGCTCTGTGATGTCATCATGGAGGAGTGGAACAGGATTCCAGTAGCAACATGTGCAGCTCTGGTGAATTTCATGCCCAAGAGGGTTCAGGCAGTACTAGATAATAATGGTGGTCACACAAAATATTTACAGTTTGAGCACAATTTGGACACGTTCACTGAGAGGTGCTCACTTGTGTTGCCAGCTATTTAGACATTAATGGCTGAGTTCTTTTCAGAGGACAGTAAATCTATACAAGCTGCACACTGACTACTTTAAGCTATATCCAAGCTTCGTTTCTATAGTGTTGTCCCATGAAAAGATAATAAAATAAATAATAAAATATTTGCAGAAATGTGAGGGGTGTACTCACTTTTGTGAGATAGTGTAACTTTATCACTTTACTATGCCATCTTAATAGTTAACAAACTAAAGTCTACACAGATAGCAACAAAAAATACTACAGCACAGTTCTGCACCAAAGTTTATAGCCAGACAAAGCAAGATTTTATGTGTTATATTCAGATTTTATATGTTATTTTTTTTTAGAAACTTTGCATAGCTAGCTTATTAATTCACTAATCTGCTCCTCACTGTCCCCTCCTCTCCTTGTGCTGCAAGTGTCCACTAGGTGTGACGCACTTCTGTATCAAAGTTGGCGAGGGCATGTTAAAAATATATTGAAACAGGAGCAGAATGTGAGACTGATAGTGTCAGTTGAATGTATTATACAATAACAAACAGGAAAAAGACTGACTGCTGTGTGTCAAGGTCAAAAAAGCGGAAAAAACAATCACAAAAAATATGTAACTGTTGGCCTAAAGAAATATATAGTTCTATTTTTGTTGCTGTGAAAGCAAGAATATTAGATCTGCAGAATCTTCTCACTTTTTATTTTACTTTTTGTGCCGAAAGAAGCAGTGTTAGAAAATTTGGAATACTTATTTCTTAGACACATGTATGATTGGCATTTTCAACTTTTCTTATTTTATACTTTAAGATTTCTATACCCCAAACCTTGTGTTGACTAAATGTGTTCTGTTAGCTTTGAAAAACAGATAAAACCAGCTGTTCTGAGAAAAGATTTGAAACCAAGAAGAGATACGCACAAGCCCAGTGCAGGTAACGGGAGACTGCTGCTGTTACATTGTAGACTAATAGAGCTAGAATAGAATCTAGTTAAGGACATCAATCCCAGAGGCCAAGCCTGGACTGACAGGACCCAACAGCACCCACGCATGTTCCTAATGAGACTCCTAGTGTGTGTGTGTGTGTGTGTGTGTGTGTGTGTGTGTGTGTGTGTGTGTGTGTGTGTGTGTGTGCGCGTGTGTGTGCTGTCGATGGCACAAATACAAACATTCCACTCTCTCCCTCTCACAGCTGTCATGCGATCCTCGTACTGGATACAGGCCCTATGACCTTGTCATGTATATAATGTGCATATATATGTTTTCTAGGGATCTAACGTCAAATATTCCTTTTTGTATTTGAATTTTAATAAATACAATGTTTTCCGTAAAGCAGTTCAAACTGTGTGGTTGCTCTTCTTTATTCCCAGTAGGAGTGTCCAAAGTCCAGCTCCCCGATACGAAACTTGATTGATATATAGACCACATTATATGTGGCCTGCAAGCCAATACAGTCATGACTACAGCCGAAAACACAAAAATACAAATCAATAAAAAGTAGCAAAAGTAAAGCATGGACATTACAAACAATATTCCGGTGACATAAGGGCAAATTAACTAAGGCAGTTGGACTTTAGGTCGTGCTGGTCTTGCAATATTAGTGGTTCATTCATTAATTGTTATACATTTGTGTTTTCCATATTTTGAATACTTAGTGGCAGAACACAGGCACATCTTTGCATCTGTCATATGGCCAGCGCAATATAACACAGCTGCCTGATTTCACCACGTAGGAGAAATATTTTTATGCTCTTCAAAGTTCAAATGGAGTTTTTTTGAGTTGTAACATACATGCATCAGTTGGAAATTTCTATAAATGCATATGCCATGAAGCACAAGTGGCCACCCCTGTTGGTCTTCGTATGGTCGGTAAAGAATCACTGCCCCTATTTAAGTAAGCCACTTTTCAGCAACAAATTAGGCTGCATTACTTTTTTGATCCCACAACCGGGGAAATTCCACCTCCGCATTTAACCCATCCATGAAGTGAAACACCACATACACACTAGTGAACACACACATTAGGGGGCAGTGAGCACACTTGCCCGGAGCGGTGGGCAGCCCTATCCACGGCACCCGGGGAGCAGTTGGGGGTTAGGTGTCTTGCTCAAGGACACCTCAGTCATGGACTGTCGGCCCTGGGGATCGAACCGGCAGCCTTCTGGTCACAGGGCCAGATCCCTAACCTCCAGCCCACGACTGCCCCAAAGCAAAAAGTGACCAGCCCACAGGTATTTTGATATGACTGAATCTGGCTCCCTTTGGATCTACTGGGCTATAGTTGAGATACAATATGCATATTTCTTATATCTAATTACAGTTCTATTTTTTGTTTATAATTTTATGCCGTTTCATCCTCCATCCATTCATGTTCAGCATCTACACTTAGTATGATGAGGAAAAAAGTCACAGATGTTGTTGTGATTGGTTGACCATCCATTGACATGGATGATGATCTAACAGTACCCATTTTTTGTTGATGTGATTTTCATACTTTTTATTCACAATCACTGTAGGATTTTCTATGTTGTTTCTATATTGTTTTTGCAATATGCTTTGATCTGTTTGAAGAACATCTTCAGAACATAAGGAACAAAGCTAAAATCTATTCAAATATTAAAATACTAAATAATAACACTAATACCAAAATTCCGGATGTGGACATTAATGGCTGAAGTTGAAATGGAAAACGATATTTTGCATATTTCTTTCATTTCATTTGAATAACACATTTAATTTCATAAATGTTTTCCTTATTAAGCAACAGAGTAGGTCAACTGAATGGGAACCTTCCAGAGAACAAGAACAATCTCAGTCTTAATGGTTGCATCTGGGACACTTGGAGAAAGTTGGCGGTGGGGGGAGGGGGGAGGGGGGTTGGGTCTTTGTTTAAGTGATTGTTAGTGCATGTGTGTGTGTTGGGGGCTGTTTTAGGAGAGCTGAGCGTGTTATGGGGGGAGCTGAAGACCGCTAAGGAGGGGGAGTCCCCTTTCCCAGGCGTACACAAAGACTCTCACAACAGCAGCATTGTGAGGAGAGACAGTTTGTCTGGATCAACACCTACGAGCAGAGGCCCAAAGATACATTCGAGTGTAACATGGGCTCAATGTCTCAGCCACGCTTTATGCTCACAGCTCAGCCACAGTCGGGTGGGTTTTTTGGACATGATGATGATTTTTCTATTCAGTCTCCAACACCAGGCATGCGCAGTGTTAGTAATAATTACAGCCAAGCAAAGCCCATAGTTATTACCATTCTACTATTATTGTTGCTATTACTACTGTTACTAAAGGGGTTCTTCTGTTGTTACAACAATTGATACTTCATATCATAACAATAGCAGAACCCTTTTGGGGCTAAACAGACCCCTTTTCAAAGAGGTTCTATACAGAACCATCAATCTGAAGAACGCTTTCATAATTCAAAGAACCCTTTACCTGTTCTGTATAGATCTATTTTCTTTGCTAAAGAAACATCTTTTTTAAGAGTGTAGAAGTGCTAAAACCTTAAAAATTGCAAATTTATCTACATTTTCCTTGAGAATAATTGCGTTAATGTAACTAGCAACTGTTTTTGATCAACATTATATGTGTTAATATGAATATGAATGGGTACTATTCGTTTTTCGGTCAGCGAATAACTATTCAAAACGTCATCACTTTAGGCCAAGCAGAATACGTTCTGTGCCGTTATCACATCCTTCCTTACTGTCATTTTTTATTCATAAAGGCACAATGTAAATTTCACCCTCAAGGTACAAGAGTGGTTTTAAGGTTCAACTGTGTACACGAGAGGGTGTGTGGAGTCAATTCAACTTAAAAATATGGAACTGCAGTAGATTATGGTACAATTATGTTGCCTAACTGAAGGTACTGAAGACAAGCCCCTGAGGGGTTTTCTGGGAGTGTACTAATATTGTCAGGTATGAATGGGTTAGATTTTAACTCTAGAAAACATAAAAGGAGACCCATCACTTCATTCGGAATGGCTGAGTTGCAAGAGAGCTGCGGCTGTTTGCCAAACATTCCCATACCTTTTAATGGTCGCAGCTCAAGTTGAGTTATGTTATTGTAGGAAACTCTCACTAGATCATTTCACACTCTGCTGACAAAAACCAGCCTACACACTGCATTAGAAAAGCAGCTCCTCTGCCAGGTAGATGTGAGCAAAGGCCTCCACCAGCTTATCTGATTAAACTCAAGTGTGAAGCGAACACTTTGTTCTCACAGGTCTAATTTGTCACTCAGGACAAAAATAAAGGTTTTGTTAGTGGTGTGCTTTGTGATATCTTTCTAGCTTGATCGTGAAAATCAAGCAGCATCCACTGCAGAGATTTCAGATTTTGTTTTTCTTAACATCTTACAGACTGTGTGCTGGTTCAGAATATCAGAATATCTGAAGCTTCACTGGGTCTTAACGTTTTACTGCCTTTCTCTCATTACAAACGGCTTATTCACTTTTTGCAGAACACTGAACACTGTTCTTCACCTCTTATCACATATATAGCATATATACACACTGACCAGGCACAACATTGTGGCCACCCCCTTGTTTCTATGCTCATTGTCCATTTTATCAGCTCCACTTACTGTATAGGTGCACTTTGTAGTTCTACAGTTACAGACTGTAGTCCATCTGTTTCTCTGATACTTTGTTAGCCCCCTTTCACCCTGTTCTTCAGTGATCAGGACCCCACGGACCCTCACAGAGCTGGTACTATTTGTGTGGTAGATCATTCTCAGCTCTGCAGTAACACTGACATGGTGGTGGTGTTAGTGTGTGTTGTGCTGGTATGAACGGATCAGACACAGCAGTGCCTGGAGTTTTTAAACACTGTCCAATCTATTAGACACTCCTACCTTGTCGGTCCACCATGTAGATGTAAAGTCAGAGACGACAGCTCATCTGCTGCTGCAGTTTGTGTTGGTCGTCCTCTAGTCCTTCATCGGTGATCACAAGACGCTTTGGCTGATTTTGTGGTTAGATGTGTCTGCTGTGCCTGATCCACTCAGACCAGGGCGACACACTAACACTCCACCACATCAGTGTTACTGCAGTGCTCACAGCTGCCAACATCCTTAAAGTGAACATTACAACCCCAACAACCTCTTACTGATAGGCTGACACACACCACTCCTCAAGCCGTCATCACGAGTTCTGTTGAAACATTCGAAGTGAATGCTGCTCTAAGAAGCTGGCACGTGCTAATGTAACCTCAACCTTCCAGGCATTCGAACACTGTGCCAACAAATAAAAATAGTTACACATGAACCCCATTGAGTATGAATAAATGCTTGCATTCCACGCCAAAAATATGCTGAAACAAAGCACAAACTGTGTGTTGCTCCTTTAATATATTTCACATTAGAGATTTACATTGAAGCTGTGAAAACATTTTAATACCGTATGTACACACATATCCTCTCCTGTACAGCTTTATAGGGTTCATTTTAGTTCTAGTTTACAGGCTCTGGATTTGGCTCCTAGCTTTCTGGGAGTTTATAATTAAAAAAAAACTGTCAGGCTGTGCTACACGTGTAAGGCTCAGTACAACACTGCATCTTACAGTCATTTTAGATAGAAATTCATAAATAAGCACGCATTCAATTAAATATCTGCCTTTGGCAATAAAAATGAAATTCATAGCAATATGAAAATTACATTTAAAAACATACACACACACACACACACACCCCTTCTAAGCCATTTCTCCTTCCGGGCCACAGAGGGTGCTGGAGCCTATCCCAGCTGTCACTGGGCGGAAGGCAGGATCATTTAAATACAGAAAGACAAAATGGTAACATCTAAAAGTCTGCCATTTTAAATGTGTTAAGCTCATTTCAGAGTGGAAAATACAAGTCTTTAAGAAATGCAGTATGACTCCTCTGCACCACCTTCAAGCACGGCAAGTAGCCTTCAGTAACTGACCACCTGCACGCTGCAGGATTTCTGCTTCACAATAACCAGAGCTTAACAGCACCATTGAATAGAGCAGCTATAGCAAACGTACTGATGTATACGTTTATATTTAAATTATTTTTAAAATAATAAATCTCGCACACACCGTCTCTAACCATAAAGGAGCAGCAACCTTAAACGCTGCCATTTGCTCATGGTAGATGTTTGACAAAGCCCTAAAAATGTCTATGTAGGACTAAAATACCTGTAAACATTGCCTTAAGTCCTTAATGAAAGGCACATCGGACTGCTATTTTGTGAGATCAAACGCGCTCACTTCACCTGACCACTGTTTTCTGAATCGTATAGCACCACAGCTCGGCCTGTGCAGCTCTTCCCAACACTGACGTACACACTTAAGCAAAGCTTATTAAGCCCAGTTTAAAGCTTCTGCTGAAAGTTCTGCATACAAGTTCATGTCTCCTTGGGGAATGAGGCTGGCTGGGGATTTCTTAAACCTGTAGTGTTGTCAGAAAGGCTCTGATGGGCTGTGACTGCCAGATCATGTAGATAGGAGAAGAGGACAGGCCAGCAGATGGTTATCCTTCTAAGCCTCTGAGACGTTAGCGGGCTTCTCTGTGCTTTTGGGTGGAGTCAGCAGGCCTCCAACAGGCACTGGAGATAACCGGTCCAAGTTCTCCTGCTGTCGCTGATGAGCGTCGTTCTGGGGATAGACAAATGAATATTAGTATTTGGCAGATCTGTATGAGGCAGGTTAGGGCATGCTGTGTCTGAGTATTTGAATGCTGCTGCTACACCTACACCAAACTGTATCAGAATTATGACTTGTGCTTAATAGCCATTTGCCTCTTATGTAGCACTTTATTTGTTGTTATTTAAATAGGCAACCAATTTTTTAATTTAAGGATTTACAACAGCACGACCCATTAAGGAGTAAATTGTATTTTTAATTCGAATATTTTTGAAATATATCCATATTTAGTTTATGAAAAAATGTTCTAAAGTGTTTATGTAGCCAACATAGTGTAAAATTCAGGGGTTAAATACATAAATAAATATAACTCAGCCTTTAATTACCAACTCATGATCATGAAAAACAGGGTGAATATAAAATAATCATATGATAAAACCAGCACTCACCAACATGGCCAGATAGTCTACATGTGTCTGAATGTTGTGTCGGTCCTCTACTGCCACCTTCTTGAAGTCCTTCAGCCTGGGCCTTCCACACTCACTCACTGTCCTCATGAAGGGGGTCATCCAGCGCACACAACTGGATATACTTTCCCATGTCAGCCCTGAAACAAAATGGCATACATAAGCATTCATTTCTAGTGAACCTCAAACAATATTTCTTTATTTCACACGGTCCAGTTAATGAGCCAAAAATTAGTACCATTACGCATGATCACTATTCAGTGGAAGGTCTTTAGTATTGTAGAAGACACAATTCTGTGTGCCAGTCTGATCAACACTAATAAACACATACGCTTAACTGAAGAACAAGGACTGTAAAGGTAAACTGTAGTTTTAAAGAAATGGTTCAGCAAAAAAATCTAATTTTTACAATTTTCCACTTACGCCAGAAGTACTCAAATCAGCCAAGACATGTTTGGTGTCCAACTTTAGCTTTTTTAATTTAGCTCTGGAGCTACAAGTCTAATGCTGTTGGCAAACACTAGAAGTCATCAGTCACCCAAATCCTTTATTTAAATACCTCTGCAAATCTTCTCCAAACTCGCACGAACCACACACAGCCTTTTAGTTTGGCAACGCTGCCTTATCAATGTGGTTTTGGACAGTATGACATTCTGAACCTGAAAAGGTGACCAAAACCTCACCGTGTGGCTGAAGCATGTGGGCGGCCATTTTAGACAACCCTCCCATCTTAAATCACGTCTTCCATTTGAAAATTCAAGATTAAATACTTCATTATAAAGTGAATGACAGAAACAACATATTTTGTAGTATATTTCTGTGTAACATGTTTACGCAGAGGGGAGGCAGAACTCAGCACGCCGCTTGTTTTCTAAAATGGCTACCCACTGCATTCAACTAGATGGCGCAGTTTTGTTCGTTTTTATAGCTCAAAGTAAGTCACGCTGTGCCCTAAACCACATTGGCCAGTCTGTGACCATAATAACTGTACAATATTAGCCTGAGGGCTGGTTGGAAGAACTTCTAGGGGTGTATTTATGAGAATGTTTCGTGTGATAATTGACTTCTAGTGTAAGCGCTAAACTACAAAAGCAAAATTTGGACACCAAACACTTTGGGCTGATCAACTGCATCTGGGTTAAATCAAAAACTAACTGTGATTATTTGCCGAACCCTTATTTTAATAGAATTCTGTTCAGAAATAAAGTACATGAAAAAGAACCATTACAAATTCAGTTATACCCTTACCTGATACTCGCTGCACAGTTTCAAAGGAGGTAAAGTGACAAAATGCAGCAGCAGCCAGAACCCCATACTGGTAATCTAATGAGTTAATGTCCAGTATACAAAGATCCAGCAACTGTAAAGAGAGAAATTCATTAACGTTAATAGTAGCAACTAAACACACATAGACAATCACATATACCTATACAGTACTGTGTGAAAGTCTTAGGCCCCCCAAGACACATTTTCAAAATCTATTTATTTGTATAGTTTGTTTACATACATACATTTGGTTTGTTTAAGCAACTCCTGGTTTGACCAATCAGTGCTTCAGTAAATTGCGCTCATGGTGTAACTGAGGATATTAACAAGTCTCTGTGGTGGCTGTGAAGGTGTCAAGGAAAAGTATGGACCCAAGAAATTCTGGTTACTTTTGATTGTTTTTATGTTTATTTGAATTATGAATATGACTTTATTCTAATGTATATTGGGATAAACTCACTGCTGAGGTCAATTGTTTACAAATTTGCTTATATGCCTAAAACTTTTGCACAGTACTATATACATAGAGAAATAATATATATATATATATATATAATATGCATACCACGCTTACCTGGGTAATCTGTATGTAGGTTTCCTGAGAAAACTGAGGGACAAGGAAATTTGGGCTTTCCTTTAAGGAATCAACTTGAGCATAAAGTTTCAACCAAGAGATGACTGTTTCTGGACAAAGCTGCCAGTTTAGTGCCTTCAGCATAACAAGCTCCATTTCAAGGATTTCATCCTCATCGCAGGCACCATCTGTGACGTAGGCAAACTCTTGAAGCTTCGGTGGGTAGATTTCCTGTTTTAAAAACACAGGGCCAAGTTAGAAATCACACAAACTACAAAACCCACTACACAGGCAACCAAGTTCCACTTCATTACCTCCATTTTGGATGCGATGAACAGTGAGGTAATGCCAATGAGCTGCAGCTTGTTCTTGCCAATGTCTTCCTGAGTCAGCATGAAGCGATCGAAGAAGTCCTGAGCCAGATAAAAGGTCTCACGATGAAGTGTATACACTTCACTCACCTAGACACAGAGAGGAATTTAACATGTCACAAGCCGTTCAGTTAGTCCATCTGCACACTTAACGTAGGCGGGTATCAGCTTAGGACAAACATAGGCCACACACCTCTAAAAGCCAGTCAAGCAGAATAGCCCTCATCTTGGGTTGCAGGTTGGGGTGTTGCTGTATGAAGCCTTTGTCATGTACATACTTCAGTTCCTTGTTTAGCATCTTTATCCACACATCATCAGAACTGGCCCAACTGCGGAGACAGCATGCAACATTAATGCTATTTAAAAAGGAACAAATTCAATAAACACAAAATATATAGAGAAACAAGTAATCACAACAGGAAGCTCCACAGCCTCACGCAATTCTAACCGCATGAACATTCAGTCTCTACTGAATCTTACCTGAGACAAGGCAGGGGAGATGGCTTGATGAACAGATTCTTAAATCGGAAGTGTTTAAAACCAGACAGGTTACATGTCTCATCTAGCTCCTTGTGAGGAGTCTCAACAAGGCCACAGGGTCCAAGGTCACCTTCTACCCATCGATTCTACAAGAACACAGAAAGTACATGTTAATTAAGAGTTATAACGCCACTTACAAAGTATTGTACACTAACCACTAAGAATGTACAATTGGAATTAACTGATTTTCCCTCAAAACAAAATTGGCAATCTAAAAATGTATTATTATTTTGACTGATCTTTGGTGTAAATAACATGAGGCAGGTTAGTGCCCTTGCACTATATTTCAGTGCTGCTGCTACACTTGGCATGAGTAATAAGTAATAAATGCTACGTTATAGCACAGTTATACACTTATTACTCAATGACTTATTATATTAACTAGCCATTTGCAACCTACTTACTTTAATTTGATTCATATTATTCAAAAAGGCAACAGATTTTTCATTTATTTTCATTTCAGGACTTTAAATTCAGTTTCTTAAACCACAGATAAATATTTGTGCATTGGAACTTTGGCTAATGCTAAGTACGGGCTCACACACTGAGACTTTCAGGTTTTTAAAGTGGCCGTAAAAACTCATGATTATCCCTACTAAAATAAATGAATGACTAAAATATAATAATAATAAGACAATACTATAACATGCACCTCAATTACATTGTTTCATATCATAAAAATATAATTTTGTAACAGACTGATTACAAAAAATATTTGTAAACAACTACTGTAGAGCAGCTACACAGTAATAAGTAATGTGACATAAAGTGCAATCGAGTATATTTTTGCTATATTGACCATCATCTGTACACCCACCCATCCATAGTCACACACACACAAACATATATATATATATATATATATATATATATATATATATAGTACTGTGCAAAAGTTTTAGGCATCTAAGCAAATTTGTAAATAATTGACCTCAGCAGTGAGTTTATCCCAAAACACAGAATAAATTCATAATTCAAATAAACATAAAAACAATCAAAAGTAACCAGAATTTCTTGGGACCATATTTTTCCTTGACACCTTCACAGCCACCACAGAGACTTGTTAATATCCTCAGTTACACCATGAGCGCAATTTACTGAAGCACTGATTGGTCAAACCAGGAGCTGCTTTTTAACTACATGTAATACTGTAATACTGGGCTTCCTCGAGGAGAGGTTTGAAAACTGTTAAACAAACACAATAACATCCAGAAAATCACTATTTTTTATATAATAGTTTTATTACATATTTATTATAAATTTATTTTAATATAATAAAATCATTTAATAGTCCATACATTTTGTTTATTCAAATGTTAACACTTTTCTCAGCAAATAAACACAAACACAAATAAATAGATTTTGAAAATGTGTCTTGGGTTGCTAAGACTTTCTCACAGTACTGTATATATATATATATATATATACACACACACATACATATATATATATATACACGAATGTATACGTGTGTGTGTGTGTGTGTGTGTGTGGGCCAGCAGAGTTCACACTCCTCAGGCCAGCTCTTCTCCCGCCAGCTGAACAAAGCTAGATTTCGCGGGCTGAGTGGGAGGCGCTACAGTGACGCTGCTCCGCCTCTGCGTCATCACGCACAGATAATTAACCCACTGCCCCCGTTAAAAACACTTCTTTATTACTTTATAAACAAACTTTATTCATATCGCAACCGCGGGTCATTACTGAGAGCATCGCGGTCGTTTCTGTTCCGGAGTCTCTCCAATATACCAAGACCTGTGTGTCTGTAAACACCTCTCACTCACCTGGATCTCATAACTCTGCTTCTTGGCTGTTCCTGGCGTTTTCCTCTTGCATGTCTGAGACGGGAGTACAGTCAGTTATAATGCAGCACACAGCATGAGGAGTTATGCATGTATTCAATGTATGGAACAGCTCTTGTGGTGACTAATCAAGTCCGCTACCTCAGCTTTTCTTTTCCTTGGACATTTGATGCCCTGGTCTGCAGCGTTTTCATCCCTTTCTTGGAGTGTATTACGACAACTGTGCAAAAGAAAACAGTGATGTTTATAAGAATAATAGGCCACCGAGCTGCCTTTTAAACAGACGGTTTAACAAGACTTAGCGACCGCTTCTCACCTGCGTCTGGACATTTTTCCAATGGCAAATACTGGCAGAAACTCCTGGCTGAAACTCCTGAAAATGAGGCAACAGTAATGTTAGTTTCACGACTAAATATTTTTAGACATTTTATTCAAATTGAGCGAGAAAATAAGCACAAAAAACAAAACCAAACCCTTTCACAGCAGGCTAAGGGCTACCAGCTAACCTAGCTAAGTAGGTTAACTAGGCGAACAGGTCAGACACGACTGGCCCAGGCGGGTCGAATAAAGACCGATATTCGGGCTAGTTTAAATCAAATAAACAGCAAATGTACTAAACAGTGACCCTGTTCGTTGGTCTTCTGCATAACCAGTGTACTATCGTGTAGTTAAAGGGCTATTACACCGCAGTTTTCTTTAACCGGGCGAGTTTGTGAAAGTGGAGTCCCCGCCAATTTATCTGAAGCGGGAGGACCGACTGGGCGACCCGCCTCGAACACAAAGACAACAAAAGAGCCCGTACCTGCTGACTTAAGCTCCCTGCAGTCAACACACTAACCACCTAAAGCCTGCACACTTTTATTTATCTAAAAAATCTGCCTATTTTATTCCTCCGCCGTTTGTTCTCCTCTCTTCCTCACAATAAGGGCTCGGCTAACGAGCTAGCCGTTCACACAGTCCACTGCCACGTAAAAGTTACCTGACTGCCCCGAGACTGCGAGCTGACTAACACGACGGAAACTGAACTCTCTCTTAATCTGACCCAGTCAGAGGCGAATCTGGTTAATATAAATCTGAGCAGACACATGTTTACTACAGCCACAGCTGCAGAACTGGCTGTCCGGCCAGCCCGCTAACCTAGCTAACCCTGACCTAGCTACAATCCCCAAACCTGACTTCGCTCCCCAAACAACCAACACACAACACACAAACGGCTTGTTCCCGAATTCCTGCAATCATTTAGTTAAAATATCAGACTCAGCTGAATCCAGGAGACGCTGCAGCTACTCACCAGCTGGAGGGATGAATGAACAGACATCAGCTGGCGCCGGCGCCAACCTTTATAAAGCAGGAGGGGCTCCGACACCGCGCATGCGCGGCGGTCCCGGCGGCCGTAGAGCCGCGACAAATTCAAAATACACCGCCGCTGTATTTTACACGTCCGACTAATCACATTAAACAGGCGGTGTGAGGGACAAAGCAGCCGCCTTCGGGCAGGTTTACCGTGATTTTACATTATTTCTCCACAGGCCGAGCCTGAAACCCCGCTTGCCGCTCTCTGTGCGCGGAGAGACTTTGTTTGGCGATTTTATTTAAAAAGAGCGCTTTCCTGATTTCCCGGTCAAACCGATCTGGCGCGCAAGGACCAAACACACGAAGTCCGCTCACTTCCGTCAGAGAAAAGACGAGTTTTAAAGTATTTTACAGCTTTTTTGGGGGACTGACTGACACTTCCTGGTGTGAGCGCGGGCAGGAGGAGGAGCCCCAGGCTCTGTCTGGCCAATGAGAGCCGACCAGACAGAAACAACGTGCTCCAGCTCGAAAAGTGTAAACAAACCCGCCGGAGAGGCGCTGTCAGACGAGGGAGGCCCGTCAACACAGCCGCTCGGCGGAGAGGATTTGAGTGGATATTGTGGCTTTATTCAGTTTGTGACACGTTTCAACAGAAAGTGGAGCCCGTGTTTGCAGGAGCGCTGCGGACTGAAGGGCGCGCTAGAGGACCCGCACACCCGTAAAGGACCAGGAGCGGTCAAACACACTGACAACACCCAGTGGTGCATTCACAGTATATCACGGAGACAGATGATATTCACATTGCATTAATAGAGTTAATGAGACCACGCTGACAAAAAAAAAAAATCAGATACCATTAAACGCCTGCTGGTTCCTAGTGGTGTCCAACAGTCAGTCATGGCAGGTAATAACAGATGTTCTGTGGCTGATTCCAGATTCATTTGATGGTTTCCTAATAGGATCTGAAGGTGTCCTGCGGGAAACTAGTGGTCTCTAAAGGCAACCGTTAAACTAGTTCCCATAAAAAGCAAAACCATTAAGTTTTAATCCAAATGGTTCTAGTGTTAATGGTAATGGTACTGTCTGCTTAAAAAATATCTTACAAACCTGATACTGCTTGTTTTGATTGGACTGTTTTGTTCAGATTTCTTCTCTTAAATTGGCAATGAAATGGAAACCTTACACATTATGGCAAACATTAATCAGACTGAAAGGAACTGTTTATTTTTGGGAGGATCTTAAATACTATTTATGTATTTATTGTGAATTTCAAAACATTCTGAAAACCCAGCAAATTACTGACACAGCAGTTAACTGTCAGATCTAGGTCCCGTCTCACTAAACAGGATTTTTCACTTAGCCAGCTAAATTTAGACAAAGTAGTTCGTAGTGATTTGATGGGAAATGGTGTAGAGAAACTTAGTGACTTACTGATCTTATTTACTATCCAAAACCACCAGTGGATCTTTACGTGTCTAGCGATGACGATGCTGATAAAACAGTAGTGAGTCAGAAAAAAAAAATATCATCTGGAACCAGTCTGCCCATTCTCCTCTGACCTCTCACATCAACAAGGCATTTTCGTCCACACAACTGCCGCTCACTGGATATTTTCTCCTTTTTGGACCGTTCTCTGTAAACCCTAGAGATGGTTGTGAGTGAAAATCCCAGCAGTTTCTGAGATACTCAGACCAGCCCGTCTGGCACCAACAACCACGCCACGTTCAAAGTCACTGAAATCCCCTTTCTTCCCCCATTCTGATGCTCAGTCTGCACTTCAGCA
Source organism: Pygocentrus nattereri (assembly GCF_015220715.1). Classification (NCBI taxonomy): domain Eukaryota; kingdom Metazoa; phylum Chordata; class Actinopteri; order Characiformes; family Serrasalmidae; genus Pygocentrus; species Pygocentrus nattereri. The sequence continues at coordinate 33,480,306 of NC_051213.1, read as the reverse complement.
AGTTGTCTTGACCACCTCTACAGGCCTAAATGCACTGAGTTGTGGCCATGTGATTGGCTGATTAGCTATTTGTGTTAACAAGCAATTGAGGTGTACCTAATAAAATGGCTGGTGAGTGTATATATAAACTCAGAAGACTCATGTAGGTTCACTGGTGGTTTTGGAAAGTAAATAAAATGTCTATATTTGTGTCATAGAGACTGTGACCCCTGATTCCAATCACCACTACTGTAACAAATAGTGACAAATGAGTGGTCTGCATGCCCAACCCGCTCCTGCTGCAAGTCATCAGCTCTTAGCTTGTTGTATATCTCACATAAAGAACGAGACATTACAAATGTAACAACTGAGCAAACCCTTCATGAGGTTTCCATCATCAGCCACATGATCAACTCCAATAAATCATGCTACCTGAAAACAAAGAACATAAAGCAGTTATTAGGCCAAAAAAGCTGCCACAGTGGCTTTAGAGACCATGTTGATTTGTGGCATTCATTTCATTTCATCACACAGCTGCACATTTGCACAGGTACTCCCCTGATACAGTGACACAAACAGCGTCCATCACAGCTCTGCTGAAAAAAGGAAAACAGCTGGTCTAAGCGAGTTCATGCTGGACTGTTGTTGGTTTAGCTGGTTTCCCAGCATGGTCATGCTGGTTGACCAGCATACCAACATCCAAAACACAGTGGTTTTGCTGGTTATCATGCTGGTCTACACTGGTTTTCTAGCAGGGAAGGTAATCATTAACAAAAATGTCTGTAGTATGTTGTCAGAAAAAAAGGTACTGTATAAGGACATTTTTGTAAACCAAGGTACCAACAATGTAAATATACCCTCAAAGGTGCAGTACTGGTTTCAAGGCTCAATTGTGTATTGTAAATGAGCTTTAGATACACCACAGTCAGCTTCCCAGGAGAAAAGGACCTAATTGTACATTTTTCTAAAAGTTTCAAACAGATCAGTGAAGTAAAAAACCTGGTCAAGACAGAGAAAATGGACTCAACGTAACTTCAAATTATCTATAATTGCAAACGAATGTGGTACAACTGTGTTCCCTAACTAACAGTCCTGAAAATGTAAATTTAGCACTTTATTTCTAAGTGTACATCAGGTGTGTTGTGTCATGTGTATGTATTAAGATGGATTGATTTTAGTTGAAATGTCTCATGTATGCATCATGGCAATGTAATTGTGTATGTGTGTATTAGAAGCGAGAGGGGGTACGCAGCAGGAAGTTTAATGTCTGATGGGGTATGAGACTAAAAGGTTTGGGATGCTATCATCATGTCCGAGAACACACTTCTTACACACATTTTAATGCACAATTACTGTTTATTTGTTGAATTTTACATACGGAGGGAAATGCCATATTTAAATGCGCACTCCATAGAGCATGCATAGCTTTTCATTTAGAAATTCAACAGAACATGTCTTTTGACTGGGGGTGCCCAAATTTTGGCAGATGTCTTTTAGAACAGCTTAAAAAAAAAAAAAAAAAAAGACAACATTGTAGAAGTATGTCAATACCAAGGTAGACAATATATCGCTCTACAATGAGAAGTAGAAGGGTCCAATTTAGCCAACGATTTTGGAAAAATAAATGAATAAAATATGTTGTATGACTGTAAGAAATGAATTTTTTATTTGAAAATTTGAGTTCATGCATTTCCCAGAACTGCAAGCTTACAAATAGGACAGAAGTGTGTTTTTCCACTACGGTGCCTGAGAACGATTTAGCTCAGGGACAACGGGGATCTAATGCTCAATGGAAAAAAGACGCTTATGCACCATGTTAAAATCTGTACGAAAACATTTATTGAAAAACAAATGCACATAAATTATACTGACAAGGGACTGTTTTGAGCACAACTGAAACTGATATTACTTACACAAAAAGAGAGAGAGAGAGAGAAATTGGTGTACATTTTGTATGAGTCCAAAATGTAAGAATGGAGAACAAAATGTTGCTAAAAACACCTACGCCTTTGGCAAAGTGCTGCATTATTCCAGTAAACTAAAAACGAATGAAAGCATAGTTGAACACTCCGCCACGCAAACTATCCTTAGCACGTGAACACAGAAAGAACATTTGCTACATTAGCATGTAAAACGTACAGAGCGAGTGGCTCACAGAGACAAGTTTATTCCCCTGTGCATAGTCATTTGCTGTCCCTTTGTCCCTTTGGACAGGTTTTCAAGTTCGTGATTGATGCATTGTCGCACTGTTTAACCTGGAAGGCACAAGATCCTCAAGACAATTCAAGGCAAAACAAAATCCCTGTTTTTAAACATTAAAAGTCAGGCTACTGATGAAAAAGAGAAAAGCTGCTCTTCCAGACAGAGACACGTGGGGAAATGGGGAAACGGCTGCATCACTCAGTCCCTTTAACTGCAGAAACAATGCATTGTCTGTTATATTTTCTAGAAATAAAACCAAAAAGAGTAAAACGAGCAGTAACAGGGGTGAGGGAGACTCAAATCACGCAGAACAACGTGTCTACGTCCCATGTCTGTCCGCAGAAACACCGTATGTCTTATAAGCCATACGGTGACGAATCAAGACCAGACTCACGTTCACAAGAGATCATGAATATTCCTTTGAGTCAAGTCTGCACTTCATATCTAGCAGTCAATTCATTTGTCTCAGCAGTCGTCAGAAATTCACAATGCCAGATTTGCCAGATCAGAGAACACGTTTAAGAAAAAAAAACAACAAAAAAACCCCAAACAAACAAAAAAACAACATTTCAAACATTACTAGACTGACATTTCTGCTACACGGAGTTTAAATATGAACTTCACCAAATATGACATCTTCATGTAACTAATCAAGCATACAATGAAACCATGGAACGATCACTATAGTGTGAAGAAATCAAGACATTTCTGAAAAAGAAGACTAACAGTTTTACTCCATGTTTGCAGGTCTTAACAGTCAATCAAGAAAAGTGTTTTCACAGTCCTAAGACAAGCGAGCATTGAATTTTGCTTAAAATGATCATTAATTACAAACATTTCCACAAGGCAATGAACATAATGTCAAATTTAGAGGTTCTCCAGTATATACAAAGATAATTAACACATTTGTCAAGTAATCTGCATTTTAGTAAAGAGTACAGGTGAACTGATAAGACCCTGAGAAGTGTACTGCAGATACAGAGCGAACAATGATTTTAAAAATATATATATATATGTATTACAATAAAACTAGGCTTTAGTTTAGTTTTTATACATCCGTTTCAAGACTACCACTACACAGTCATACAACAACTGCACACTATTATAAGAAAAACAATTCTACTAACTCACATACCGTACACTGCAGATAGCAACTTCATACTGATATGGAATATTATCAATATGTTTTTTCCTTTTAAAAATATTTTAATTTTCTTTAAAATATAATTTTACACATTGTGGAATCTACTCCTAAAACAAGGCTTTTAGTGACAATACACCTAATAAAAGAGACAAAGTAGGCCACTTCACTCTTATCCAGAGAGGTGTTGCTGATTATTTAATCACTACTGTGATAAAAAAAAAAAACAAAAAGAAAAAGAAATATGGCTTTACAGAAAGACATTAGATGTTCTCCATGTTACAGGATGCAAAATAAATGCACTTCTCAGTCACACCATATGGAACTGTGGATGTTGAAGAAAGTACACACAAACACCTTGGAACATTATCCACTGCAGGATTCGGGACAATTACAATACAATGCCATCCAGGAAGGAGCCACAGAGCTGAATGGCGCCCGATTTGGACATGCGCTCAAGCAGACCGGTTCCTGCGTTGAAGTAAAGTGACCTATGCTACTGATTCATCCTGTGGAAAAAGGCGTGATTACCAGTGGAGGTGGGCTACTACAAGGAGCTGTTTGGAGGAGCACAGTGGGGACGGCCTCAGTAGTTGTACTGCCTCTGCCCGGGCTGGTGAACGTGGCCTGTGGCGGCTTTAGCCTGCCTGGCTCCCCCGTCACGGAGCAGGTTAAGGCGGCGGAGGGCATTGCGGGACAGCTGTTGGCGGTCTACGTTGTCGCGGATTCTCTGAGCCAGGCGGCTGTTTTTGGCCTGGTCCAGGAAGCCGGCATGGGCGGCAGCGAGAGTGGCTGCATAGCAGTCAGTGGGATGACTCGGCCTACGCTGAACTTCAGTCCTGCAGAAAGGTGGACGAAACACAACTTAGACCACAACTGTTTTAAAGCGATGGTACAGACACTCGATCACTCAACAATGTTTATGCTGTTTTAGCTACGCAGTTTCCATGTTAACCTGGTAGAAATGAGCTTCCGTGACTTTTTAGGTACATTAACCACATAGCTCCGGTGGAAAACTACACAAGCAAACTACATTCACATTTTATTTCCATCAGGCTGAATAAAAGAATTAAAAGCTACCTGAGGATGGTGGGCTCGCAGGAGTTGTCCTTGGTGGGCCGGTGGCGGGAGCTGTGGACAGCATACACAGACATGCTGGGGTGCTCGATCAGCAGGTTCTCCAGAGGACTGGTCTCCAGCAGCACTGGAGCCCGGCCTCCTGCAGTGAAGCAGGGTGGCGGGGTGATGAACCAGCTCTCCTCCAGATCACACGCTTCATCAAGCCTCAGGAAGCCCCCATCCTCAGGATCTGTGTCTGCTGCCGAGTCCAGAGAGGAGCAGGAAGAGCAGCGCAGAGGGCAGTCTGGGCCAGCCACGTCCTCCGAGCAGACCTCCACCAGCCCATCCCCGCAGGCACTGGAGCAAGCCTCCGCTACGAAAACATACAGACAGGGGTCAGCATTTACATTCCCCTACAATAATCTTATGGAAAAAAGACCTCACAATGATTCAGTTCGATCACATTACGTTAAAAAAACAAATGACAGAAGAAACTATTTCAACAGCAGGAGAATAAAGAAAATAAAACAAAGCACTGACCTTTTAGGATTCTTACAATTAAAAACAGGCTGAGATTTTTTGCTTGGACTAAATATGCACACACTTTATTGAACGTTACTAGAATTGGTCATATTCGGTTTTAATCTCTTAAAATCGATGCAGTCATATCACCACCTTCAGGCTGACACATCAGGTCATTTTAAAATCAATTCCTAGTTTTTAATCCTATAGGAGAACATGAGAAATAAAAATATGTATATAAAAGTCAAATATAATAGGGAATAGTTACTACCACAAAGGAAAGGAAAAAATGCTCAAGAGGAAAAATCATTGATTTTGTTATCAACAAAATCAATGACTGGTTTGTATCAGCAAAAACTAGCAGAGAAATCTATTTTCATAGTTCAGTGCTATTTTTACTCCCTGAGGTTCTTGGCAGCTCATCAAATATGGTGTAAACAATACGGAGTCTGCATGGTGTATTACACAAAACAATCGCTAGGTGGCACTGCAGCACATAGTGGATTTAAGACCAGCCAGCAACACAAAGCCCCAGCAAGTTTCCATGGCAATCTTACCCCAAGGCTACAAAGGATATTCAAAAGGAGGGTGACCATTAACACATTAATCAAAGACTAAAGTTTGATCCCTGTCCACAAACAAAAACAATGTCTCCACAAACCTTTGATATATGAATATAACCAGCCAAAGAATTAAGATATTTCTATTCTGAGCTATAAATGTTGCGATACTCTTTACGGATAGAGGAAATAAAGCTCTTGAGCGTACTGCAAATAATGTGAGTAAACAAATTATGTCTTGGATTTCACGGTCACGAGGGTCAGATGCTCTCCCATTAGAGAGCCCACCTTCAGCAGGTTTTCTCTGAAACAATTACAGCTAAAAGTCTACAATGACACACAAACCACTGACTTTCTTTCGCTGTGCACCATTAACACATTTCACCTAATAATTTTACAGAAAGCAGCTTATTTCATACTCTTAAAGAACGAATACGAACATGAAAGCATTCCTTGGACAGATGCCAGATGCTTTTGCTCCTTTTAGAACCTTAAAATGAAGGGTCCTTTAAAAGAAGATGTGCAAGTGTGAAGACCCTTTATAATCAAATGGTTAAGATAAATTAATAAATAGTGAATAAAGTAAATAAAGTGATTCAGAGTGGTTTGATATGAAATATTCTCCAGAGAAAAGAAAGTTGTTCACAGTGGTGGTAACAGGAACCAGACGTCTGAAGAGTTGAACGCCTCTTAAAGCCACTTCATTTAAAGCCATTTACACTAAATGCTAGGAATACACAACAGTTTTAAGATAAGATCTTGGCCTACGGTGTATTTTTAAAAAAATCAATTCAAGGCAAAAAGGAAAATGTATTTTAGTGGTAAAACCAAAAAAAACCTCAAGAGACATGTTTACTGGTTGCTCTGGATAATAACTAAAATGGCTGTATTCGCATAGCAGACATTGTGACTGCTGGTTTCCATAAACACTGTCAAGGACTCTGTGTCAGTTAGCTTCTTTACAAGGCACGATCACATCAAAAGCATTCTGAATGACTTTATTTACATTAAAACCACTGAATTATGCAGAAAAGCTGAAAAGTACAGGAATTCCCCCTTCCCACCCACAGTATATACTATACAGTTCAATACAAAACGAAAGATTTTTCTTATTTTAGAACCTTTATACAGCACGGCGGAAAATGCTGCAAATGCTTTGAACACAGCGTTTAAGCAAATGCAAACCTTTAAGTAAAACCATGCGCAAAACTATAACTGACTAAGATCCACTGCATAGCCTTGACCCACATTCACATCTGCAGCTACTGAATATTAAGGAATTCAAATGTGTTTACATCTACAACTTTTAAGGCCTACACAACCTTGTTTATCCAAAGCTGGGTGACTGCCTGCTTCCAGCTGGTTAAAAAGAAGGCCCTTAACCCTCTTACAGTGCTCTTTACTGTCCCCGAGAAGCCAATTAAACTCTTATTCACTCAACACCATGGACCAATTGGAGAACATCCTCTGTCCAAGTAAAAAGATCTCACAATGTTTTAGTTTTGCAGTCTGAAATATCTTGTATATTTTTCCTATCCTGCTGATCTGGCCATTAGCCACTGTCTGGTCCTCCAGGTGGCTCTAGACCTCTAGAGTTGTGGGCAGGAAAAGTTCTGCATTTGTGTCTCCCTGCACAGTTTGCTGTTATTAAGTTGAAAGGTAACCGAATGAGGGCTATATTTATTCTAACCCCTGCAGCAGACACTGTTGTGTGATATATTAAGAGGTTTTTGGCTGCAGGACTAATGCCCTGGTCACCCTCTGTGGCTCAAGCCCCCACCTCAGAGAACTGAACCGAGCCAGACAGATCTCCTTGCACCTGAAATATTCACACCCTGTATGATGCGAGACAGGGCTGTGCAGCCACTGTTCATATTCAGTTAGGGTTAGCTGGGGTCACTGCAAACCCCAGCAAGCCAGAAGCCATATAAAAAAGAACACTAAATATGAAAACCACATATTGTTTCACTTCAGGCATTGCGTTCAGGGTGCCGAGAAAGTCTGGGTACTGCTTTAAGTCTGAAAACTAGTTTCAGGTCTGAGAATCATTTTTAAAGTCTGTATTTATATTTTCAGACTGAAGGGTTGCCAAGTCAAGCTTTATAATAATGGGGTAAAAAATATTTAAGTGATTGTACTCTGGTCTGTCACCACTGCTAGAGGCATCACTGCATTACTCTGCAGTGCATTACACCACATTCAAGACCCTCACTTCTGAAGAAGACATCACATTAAAGTACAAAACTTACTTTAATGTAACACAAAGTATGCCCGGACTCTTCATTTTACCCGTAACCTATGAGTGATTAAAACTAGACCGGTCTTCTTTTGTTCACTGTTCTCTAAAGGTGTTACACACCACTTAAAAGGTGCCCATGACATATCTTATAGCATTTTAACACACATTAAAACAGTCACTTTCTGTTTAATTCAATGCAAATATATGGTTGTGAAAACCAACAACAGTGGAAAACAACTGCGTTCAGCTCAAATAATTTCAATCAGGTGATTTTGCAATACATGTAACAAGGTTTCACTCACCAAGGTAATCAACAAGGATCCACTCCTCGTCGTCTTCATTTTCATTAAAGTCCAGATCTGCAGGACATCCACTGGCCTCCTCCAAGGCGTCTCCAAACAGGATGCTGGTGAACCTCTGGAACATGGTGAGGCTGCTGGGAGAGGAGTGGGCCTGCTAGTGGCTGAGGAAGGAGCTCTTTGGTCATCAGCTGCTGAAGCCGCTAACAGAGGTCTCCGAAAAGGTGCTGAAGTGCATTAGTTTCTTCTTCTCGTGTGAAGAACACCACTAACAAAGGTCAGTCATAATGTTCACAGGTGCAAAATTAAAGGATCTGTGGACAAAATAAGAGAGGAATCTATCATTATTTACCCAAATTTCAGATAAGAGACAAAGGCATAAAAACATGACAGAAACAACCGTTATTAACAAAAGAACCCATCAACAAATCCAGATTACTCTATGCAGGAGGTCACAGTCTCAGTAGCAACATTTGCTCATTATTTGCAGAAGCATTACACATTTTTAAGTATGTGTTTTGAAAACTGGTTTTAATGCTATGTGGTAAGGAATCTCAAAACTGCACAAGCAAGATTGTCTAGATGATTCATTTCAGCCATAAACCTTATGCTTACCCTCATAAAATGCCAAAAGGCTGCCAACTAGTTCTGATTGACAGTCCCTGCCCAACAGAGTACTGCCTGTAGGGTCATCTATCCTAGGTAATGATACACCACTTCAGAGGAAGCTGATACCAATGACAACTGCTCTTTGTGTTGATTGCTCTGTTCAGAACTGAGTCATGAGGAACCTCTTATCTGTTGTTTTGCATGTTACAACAACAGAACAGCTGGGCAATGAAACACTGAGAGCTTCCCCTCAACCAGCTGTGTCTTTATCTGACAGGCAGTCGATTCACAATCTCTTGCACCTGCTCAGCATAGCTTGCTTTGTCTGTGTAGGAGTGTGTGGGGCTCTGTGGGGTCACCCACAGCACAGAGCCCAGAAGAAGAGGATTACTCACAAATCCTCATACAGACTGGTAGTTTTTTTCAGAAGGTTCTGACATGAGTCAGCTGTATTAAACAAGTCAAATTACAGAGATATGCAGCATTTAGGCCAAAAAAATGCTGCTGTGATGTCATATAGGACATTGTGTCATAGAATATTTAAAATGAGTAAAAATGAAATAAATAATATGTAATATGTTTCCTTTAAGGTAAATGCATCCTGTCTTGTCAATGTTTACAAGTTAAACTTGGTGTATTCTAAAAGAAAAAAAAAAAACAACGCAGTTCACAGTAGAGGTGTGTGATGTGGCAAAATTATTGTGCAACAAAACATCAAGACTTTTTTCAAATCTAATCTGTTACTGTAATACAGTTGAAAACTATTGTGATATTAAATGTAATCAGTTTCACACAGTGCTAAAATGAAGGCATGCTTGAGGAAAGTCCTCTACTTTCTTACAAGCTTATTGACTGGCCAAACCTGGACACCAATAAAACTGGCCTCGCCAATAAAAGCGGAATTTCCACAGTATGAGGTCGAAGTCATGAATTCAAACACTGGACCGGACTAACTGAACCAACACTGAGCAGTATCGGACTAACAGAGCCAACACTGAGCAGTATCGGACTAACTGAGCCAACACTGAGCAGTATCGGACTAACTGAGCCAACACTGAGCCGTACCGGACTAACTGAGCTAACACTGAGCCGTACCGGACTAACTGAGCTAACACTGAGCAGTACCGGACTAACTGAGCTAACACTGAGCCGTATCGGACTAACTGAGCTAACACTGAGCAGTATCGGACTAACTGAGCTAACACTGAGCCGTACCGGACTAACTGAGCTAACACTGAGCCGTACCGGACTAACTGAGCTAACACTGAGCCGTATCGGACTAACTGAGCTAACACTGAGCCGTACCGGACTAACTGAGCTAACACTGAGCCGTACCGGACTAACTGAGCTAACACTGAGCCGTACCGGACTAACTGAGCTAACACTGAGCCGTACCGGACTAACTGAGCTAACACTGAGCAGTACCGGACTAACTGAGCTAACACTGAGCCGTACCGGACTAACTGAGCTAACACTGAGCCGTACCGGACTAACTGAGCTAACACTGAGCCGTACCGGACTAACTGAGCTAACACTGAGCCGTACCGGACTAACTGAGCTAACACTGAGCCGTACCAGACTAACTGAGCTAACACTGAGCCGTACCGGACTAACAGCGTCAGGAACAAAGATGACCGGCATCTTAAGCAAACTTACTGAAACACACGGTTCCCAATGAGACATAGTTGTAATTCACCGGCAGCTCCCGCTGCATCTGTATGTTTAGTACATGGTTTAGGCGAATCTAATCCTCTGAGATGGTGTAGCTTCGGCCTGCCTTAAACAGCTAACCTAATGTTGTCGATGCCTACATAAGCAGTGGGGGAGGGCTGAGTAACTCTACACCCACCCACAGCAGGGCGGACGACCACAGCAGCAGGCCAACTGAGCCAAACCTAACCCCTAAGACCGATATCATCGGTCAGCTCACCCAGCGAAGCACAGCAGTAAACATAGTAAACAGGGAGGTCAGGAAGGTCAAGCCCTCCAAAAACATGCTAAGTATGAAAAAAATCATATTTTTACATTTCTCCAACCCTGCGCTTTTAAAGCGTTTGAAGCAAACAAAAGTTTAGGCAAGACAACATAAGAATCCCTATCGACGCAATGTTTAACAGCTTGCACATATGAGTGGTTAATATGAGCATTTTAGAAGATAAAACCCGAAACAGACTCAGTTCAAAGGCGCTGCTAACGGCTGCTGCGCTAAACGACGAACAAAGAAAGACTCACCTGCGGCGAAGTACTGTAAACAGGAAGAGCGTAAAGCCTTCAAAAACCCCGCAGGTCCCTTGGCAGTTGAGGTAGAATGTGTTACACGATATAAAAATATATAAATACAGCTACTGTGTGGAAAAACTGAGTTTCTGGACCCTCAGAGTCGGAGCTCTCAGCGGCGTCTCTCCTGCAGCGGCGGCGGCTCCTCCGAGTGCGAAGCGAAGCGCTCTCTTTGTTATTGTTGTGGAAAATGAACAGCTGATCGCCGGCGACGTCACTTCGCCCAGCCTATGGGAGGGACTCGTTTAAAATTCACCAGCCAATCAGGAGCGGCGCTCCGCTCTGACTGACTGTCACCAACGCACGTGATCAAACAAAGCGAGACATGACCGGGCAACGCGCCTCAGCTACACGGGCCGGAGCGGAGTGAGGCGAGCCGGCAGGAGCTGGACCCTTAGCAGCGGCGGGGCTTCTAGTGCCCACTGTGTGTACTTGGTTTTCAGGTTCTGAGGTCGTGCAGAAAGTCGTTCTACAGCACGTCCTTCTGTCAGTAGGTCCAAACTGCTCCATTACAGGAGTGGATTACTGGACGGGTCATTGGGGCCAGGGCTTAGGGGCCAAAGAACACAAGGCTCGATGTGACTCAGATCCTTAGGATAATCCACAGACTGTAGCAACACAAACGAGTGTGAATATGCACAAATGACTAAATAGATGAAATAAATGAAGAAATCTTATCTGCTGAGGCAGGTTTTCTGTCTTCCCTTATCTGACTCAGGTTGTTGTCAGTCAGCTGAGGTGTTGGTGTCTAGATTACTACTACCACTCTGACTCGGTTTGGCTTGAAAGAAATTCAAATCATACACAAAAACTGTTGCAATGTAGACCCAATATAGTATTACACATTAATAAGGATAAAATAAAAAGCACATTTCCAGTGTTGCTCAAAATGAGCATAATCTCACTTTTTCAATTGATATTTTTATTATTATTATTGTTATCATATATTATCAATGTTATCACATTGCAAACTGTTGATTGTTTGTTCAAGGTATAGCTAAATAAAACATCACTTTAGACCAATCAGCACAAGTTCTGCAGCATTTGTCCCCTACTATTAGTAATGAATGGGTTAAATAAAAAAAAAAAAAAATATATATATATATATATATATTTTTTTTTTAACTAAGTCTTGAGAGGCTGTATCAAACAAAGAAGTGAAAATGATGACACATTGCTGCAAAAGATGTAGGTCACCAGTTCTAGGGATTACAAGGACCCCCCCCACCTCCAGGCAGATGGATCTGAAGAGGCTGCTCTGGAAAGGGGGGGACTATAGAATCAGAAGGGGGGGGGTTAAATGGAGCTGATTGAATATGCTACAACCCCCTGCAGGCACAGAGCAGGACACCAGTTTAGACAAAGCTCTTTCATATTTGCAAGACTGGAAACTCAGGCCAAGTGAGAGTGTTAATCAAACCACTCTCAGTTTAACCTCAGACATGATCATTCTTTAGATCTCATTTGTTTCACTGTTCAGAATCTCACCTCCACATGTTTGATAGCACAAAGCACGTTTATACGATGTGCAGAGTATTTAGTTTTTACAGCACACAATAAATACAGAATATATAATTACTGCTTTGTGAGTATGAATAGACAGATATTCTATATATTCTATATATGAACTGTATTGACTCAAGGATGAATGATATTTAAAAACTGTAACAATCTTTACATATGACTTCAAACTGAAAATGCACCCATCGGTGACAGTACTTGACTTCATTAATGTTGTTCAGTGGCTGAATGCAATGGGATCTTCACAGCAATGTTCTAGCATCTACCTCTCAGAAGAGTAGAGAACAATGGAGGACAAACTCACTAATAATACCTTTGACTTGTGGACAATGTAGATAACTACGTTAACGAGGCTGTTTGAGGCAGTGAGGAGAATAAGGGTGGGGTGATGTACAGAGCCATGTTGCTCTTTGTGCTGTCTGCTGTGTCATTTCCTGTTGATGACTGAAAGTTGGCTGTTAAACAGAGGCTCAAAAACATTCCTTCCTGGGTCAGGAACAGTGGCCGTTCCTTCGTCAGCTGGTGGCCTCGCTGCACTCCTTCAAGTTACAGCACAGTAACTGTTTAACAAGGAGCACACTCTTCCTACTAAGCAAATATTTTCTTACTGCATGTGTTCCAATTGCTGAAGAGATGTGAGTGTGAAGCAGCTCTCTCACATACAATGTGATGTTTTCTTCAGTGCCCATGACTCTTGTCTGTGCACAGGCCTCACATGATCGCTTGAAAACCTAAAACATGCAGTGTTCCTTAGCTAAGATTGGTCTTAAATCCAAAGCTGGGTTAAAAAAATAATAATACCCCCCATCTGATAAACATTTTTTTCCCATTCAAATTTCAAAGCCCATCAAGCAGAAACAACACTAGATGTACTGTACCAGAACCCTGTCAGCCGGCTGCTGCCTGGCTTATGTAATTTTGTTAATGTTTAGGGCATGTTCAGGACGTCTTGTGCAATAGCAGTGACGAGAGTTCAATGACTACACCACTGTGTTTATCAATTACATGTAATCAGGTGTCCCCATCGTACTGAAGCAGCCTTTTCCATGAATTCTGACATCAAGTTTCAGTTCCTGAGTGGCATGTTTGTGTGTTTGTGCCTATATGTATAAGGAAGGTAATGGAACAAGATGTATTTCCAGTTTTGGATCACTTTTGTTGATCTATTCATCACAAAATTTTAACACAACATAAAAGTTAACTGAGTTTTGAAATGACAAATAGTAAAACACAATAAAAATTAAGACACAGGTATTTGTGTGAATCCATCTTTAAGGTGTAGGTATTGCTAGCACAGATGTTCCCTTATGCACACACAGCTTGTGTAATCTCCATAACAAAGCATTGCTAATAGAATGGGATGCTATGGAGCTGCTACACATGAGCCTAATCTTGCCATGCACTGACTAGAGGGGTATAAACCCCCCAGACATTGGGCTGTGGAGCAATGGAACTGTGTTCTTTGGAGCGATGGAGTCCTGACCTCACTAATGCTCTAATTGGCTGAATACAATCAAACCCTCACAGCAATGTTCCAACATCTAAAGTCTTCTCAGGTTAGTAGAGCAGAGGTTGCAGCAGAGGGGGACAAATGAACTTTTAACACACGGGATAACAGAAGAAACGTTGGATGAGCAGGTGTTTATAGACTTTTGGACAAAGTTTACACCCCAGTTGACGGCATCAGCATGTCAAAAGTCCTCTCATTTTCTGGAAAGCTCTATTTATTTTGCACACAGACCTCGGATTCAGTTCAGGAAGAGTTGGTAGAGCAGCTAACATGATTTAATAATTACAGTAAAGACAGCTGACATATGCCATTACATTTACAGTGTAGTTATGTAATGTAATCAGATACAAACAGTCCAATAAGTGGGCCAGATTCTGTCATGTTGACCCCCAAGAGGAAGAGCTTAAACCTGGAGTTGTGCCATCGAGGTTTAAATAACCTGTATGTGGTCTTATGTGGATCATTACCACCTACGAGCCCCAGCAGCTGGCATAGCACTAAAGGGGAATTCCACTGAATTTTCAAAGACGTAAAGTCATTAGAAATGGTTTGATGTGAAAAGCTGCATTCTATAGAAACACAGAGTGAGGACTGTTCACAGTGGTAGTGATAGGAACCAGATGTCCATCTCTAAATGGTTATTAATACACTTTGTTTTACAATAGTTTTGAGATAAAGTTTAGCCTAAAACATATTTAAAAATCCATTTACAATGAGATACATGCAGGACACTATAAGAGGCAAAATAGTCCCCAAAGAAAATATTTTTACAGGTTTACAGTTTTTTCCATTACCATGTTACCTTTTGTAAAACTTCATCTGAGCACAGCAGCTGCCTTTTACATTGTGTGGAAATTTCTTTATGAACTGACAACCATTAAATGCATTAAAAGTTAAGAATGCTAAGTTGTTAATGTTGTTAAGTTACAGTTCTGGAGATTTTTTTGGACAGCAACCATTTAAAAACTCATGTATGACGTATGTATAGGTTTATCAGTCATTTTGCATTGGGAATAAAATGGCTTTATTTGCATTGCAGACACTGTGACCTCTGATTATCATCACCACTGTAAAGAAGTCTGAGTTGGTACGTTTCTCTACAATGAATCATTTCGCATCAAAACATTTTGAATGATTTGAATTTATTTTACACATCATCCTTGAATTATGCCAAACTTTTGAAAAACTGGTAGGCTTCCCCCTTAACTCTGCAGACTATCACCATGGGAAAAAAAAAAACAATCATTCGACACAGGTAGATAGGGAATGGTTCATTTGTACCAAGAAGCTGTGTAAACAGCACAGCCGTCAAATCAAATGGGAACAGCAGTGGAGCAAGGTAATTTGTACCAAATGAACAGAACATTTGGAGGGCAGGTAATGTGCAAAGTGAAGGTAATGAGAGATGATGTAAAGGAGCTTACAAATTGACATCTGGGCAGGAGATTGCATCAGCTAAACGGCACAGACATGTGGGCGGGACCAGCCTGAGGCAATTAGACAACAGACAGGTGGAATATTCCTGCCACCTGACACCATAGACTGACTATACAGCTCACACACAGTGTGCCACATCAATTAACGTGAGCAAAAATCTGCTGTGAATCATAAATGTTACAGCAGCATACGACAAAATGTACATGCCCAACTTTGTCTATCCACAGCCCAAACAAGTCAGCACTGCCTCACATGTAATCCCAGATGTATTAGCAGTGGTTGAATATGTTGACCTGTTGAATGAGAATTGCATACATAGAGCATGAATCATACATCCGAGCACACAAGGTTTCTATTTCAACATTTGTTTATTTTATATTATTTTAGTTGTTAATACAAATAACAAAGTAAAGCATTTGTATCAAAATTTTCAAAATCAAAATCTCAAGCTCAAATTCAAACAGCAACGTTAAAACTGCAGGATCAACAAGCACATAAATCACACTGCAGTACATCACAGTTATTGCACAGCTTATGCATGCATATCAGAGGTGGAGCGCAGTTATTATGGATACCAGAATGCTAAGCAACAGTGTGGAACCACCCATGTTGACAGTGATTAATAAAAAACAAAACAAAAAAAACAATGTCAACGTGAGTGTGGATCATAGCGTAGGTTCATGTGAGAAATTACCAGATTTATCTGATATTAAATAATTTATTTTATTTCATTCATATTACTTTGTATACAAATGCCTGACCTCAATGTACAAGACAGCATATAAAACACAAGCTCATATATACTACTGTTCAAAAGTTTGGAATCACTAGCCATAGTAACTTTTTTTTTATCTACTAAACTACTGTTTGCAACGTGTATTTGAAAAACACACTTGTCACCAAAATGGTATTTTTAATCAGTCAATAAATCTGTAAACAAGCAAATAACATGATAAATAATATATTGTAATTATCCAGTTACAAATTTGAATCATTGTATACATTTCTATACAACTAGTTTATATTATTGAAAACCATTGAACGGTAGTGTAGAACCTCAACCATCATTCAGATTGCCCTGACTTATTGTTTGAGTGTGCAGTACATGGAGCATTTAAGTATAAAAAAAAAAAAAGTGAAGATATTGAAGAGTTGGGGCCTCCTGAGCTTTACAGTGGAGGGGACTCACCCTCTCATATGAACATCACTGAGCAGAAACCGTGCAGTAACTTTCTCACAGTTCAAAACCAATCCATTAGCACTATACTCACAGACAACTTCTCATATGCAGATGTTAGGTCCAACCCTAACCTCACATCTCACTCCAACTCAGCTCATCATGATCTTCAGGAGCTTATGAGTGAGTGTGTGAGATCACACTCTAAACAAGAACATCAGATCTTTCACATTAAATCAGAGGTGAAACATGAACACTGCATGAACAGAACTAAAGGAATGGTCACATGGCTCTAAGACCAGCTGTGTATAAAGCAAAAGGTACTTCCTGTAAGGGGTCAGATGGGCAATCTGGATGGAGAATTTTCTGCTTTCTGCAAATGTAGCTGATTAGACAAGACATGTTTGGTGTCCAAATTTAGCTTATTTATTTCAGTGCTGGAGCTACAAGTCGCTAGCAAACCCATTTAAACATCAACAATCACCCAAATCTCTTCTGTCTACACATCCTTAACTGCTTTTGAAGGAAGGTTGTGTGGCCATAATAAAGATGTGGACATTTAAATGGGCTGAGAGAGGTTTGGGGATGTATTACCCAAAAAGATTTGGGTTACTATTGACCTCCAGCATTTGCTAGCAATGTTGACCTTGTAGCTACAAAACTTGGATTCCAAACATGCCTTGGCTGAGCAAATACATCCAAGTTAAGTGGAAAACTGTTTAAATTTGATTTTTGACCAAACCATGCCGTTAAGCAATCGCAGAGAGGGATACCTGCCTGATCATCAAGCCACCAAAATCAGCAAGACCCAAGTATCAAACACAAGATTAACTTGAGCAACTCTCAGTAACACATAGAAATAGCAGCTTAGTACAAAATCATAAAAATCCATTGGCACCTTCCATCACATGTTCAAGTGAAATGTCACCAGATGTCCTAAAGGACTGGAAGAATGACACCACAAAAATAAAGTGGAAAAAAGGCATCTGCCTCCGCCTCCCCTTCCACTCTTCTCTTACTATAAGCATGCTATGAACTATTTGCTTTTCGGCTTTTATATCTCTTGCTATAAAAATAAAGCAGCCTGTTTTGACAATCTGTTTGGCAACTGTCTGGTGATATTCAACTATAGACTAAAGCAGCTCATTTTGTTGCTGTATTGCTGCAACTAATGGCTCTACAGGCTCTACTGAGCCAAGCTGATTACCTTTGTACAGTGATATTGTATAAAATTCCTTTAAATATTGAGCCGGCAGGTAATAAAAGGCACTGAAACCAGTTAATCCTAGCCCTTACATCTCTTGTTCAGTTAGGTATTACCTCCCAACATTTTAGTAAACACATCCTCGCAAAAAACTAATGAATGAGTCTGTCAAGTCCGAAGTCCATTGGGAATTTCCTTGTTTTGCCTTCTCGAAATCTACAAAAAAACTAATCAGTGCATGAATTTACAATGTGTGCCAAAGGAAACTGCTTATGACAACATAAACTGTAGGCCAAGACAATAATAAAAGCCAAATGGGGTCACACCGTTTTCAAAAGGAAAAGAATGAAGGGAAAAAAAAAGGTAAGGAAATTTTCATTCACAGTTCAACCTGGTCTGGTGCTAGAGCAACAAGTGGAGCATCAAGATAATGAAGGGCCTTTCTAAAGTTAATATGCAAGCCTGGTGACCAAAATGGAAGCTCCTGAAGTATGGAGTAAACAACACCAAACAAGACAATACTGAGAAACCATGGAACCCGAGCCAAGATGCCTGTTAGTAAGACTGTAAAAGCCTCAAAATGAGGTGCCATTTTTTCCATTTTTGATATTTTTGCACATTCGCTTTGTCTTTCTAGCGGGGATATGACCACAAGAAGGCATAGCTGACACAGCTACATTTGAACTGTGAGCAGACAGTATATCTGCCCATTGACTCGAATTGTGTTTTAGGTCAACATTTTTCCTTTAATTTCCAAAGACAAGCCTGCCTGAAAGCAGCAGAGATGAGGCATGTTCTGACCGGACAGTCCTCACTTTAGGGCTATCCAGTTTACTGAGAAATCCTGCCTTGTGAAATATATCCTTAACTATCAGCAGGAACAAATGGCTCAAAACTCCCAAAAGTCCTGTTACAATAAGGGTTGACTGCCACATAAATGTTTTCAATTAACATTTTAATTAAACGTTTATGTTCACTGTATACAATATACAAGCCTAAAGTAGCCAAATTGGTTGACTAGCTATTTGCTTCCTTGCTGTTGGCACTTTAGTAGTAGAGTTGGGTGGTATTCAATTGTTTCAAACCATCTCCAAATATTACTGCAGTATATATACCAGTGGGGTTAAAGGGTAAAGGATAAAAGCACTGTAGAAGATGTAAAAGCATTTGTCAATTTTGTGCAGTCCTGCATTATTTCAAAATTGAGAATAATGAAAAAGTTTGTTCGCATACATGGTCACCAAATAAGTGTACACAGTGCACAATTCTCAAGCCATTATTCACCGAATTAATGAATGCTGCTAACTAGGAGAGAGGAGCCACTTAGCATTAGCTTATCTAGAATGATAACAGCTCTGCTCACCACAGAACATGTTGGATTCTGGCTAACAAAGGGGCTTAAAAGAGGGCTTAAAGCTGGGTAGTCAAGCAACTGTTGGTGAAGCGAAAGAAAGGCAAAGCTAAACCTGTTGTGAAGAGTTTGCATCTTTAGCCTTAATGTTAGCTTAGCGGACAGATTACAGACCCAAACAGTGCCACATACCACAGCTCAGGTTCTAGTCTGACTAACTGGTGCTCTGCTGACATCAGTTTAGATGATTAAAAGCTAAAGTAGCTGAAGTGTGAGTGCAAAAGTCAAGCAACTGGTGTCAGAGTGAGAGAAAGAGGAATTAAAATCTGTTCTGTGGTGTTCAGAACTGTAGCAAGTCGACTAAGCTAATGATAGCTTAGTTAGCAGGCCAAACATTCCACACAGCATAGTTCAGACTTATTTCCAGCTAACTGACGCTGAAATGACACTTACTTAGCAGATAGCTGAGAGCACTGAAATTTAACATATTCTGTGGTGTCTACAGCTCTTAGTCGCTGCTAAGCTACAAACATGCTTAGTTTTTTAAAGTAACCCCCCCTTCTTTCGGTGGCACACCAGTGAGCTCCCTCACTACCAATCAGTGAACCCCTAAAATATAAATGGGTGAAATGTGTTTATTTCGAATGTGCCATTTGAAGGTGGAACAGAAATTTCATATTAAAAAAGTGCACTTGCATAATTAGCATAGTTTTTAACAACGCATTACACAGGGAGATTCACTCGAAAGAGGCCCAAATAATCTGTGATAACTCTCTCTAGGACAAAGCAATCTGACCAAAACAACCGCTGGGATTGAACAAGCTGGGATTCCCCTGCATCGAAGCAACAAGGTAGGCGCGGGACAGCCGTCGCAACGTTTAACATTCATTCGCAACTTCCAGGTGCATACCCCCGTACCCCTTCATCTGTCTGGCAGAAATCGGAGATCACTTCCAGCATCGCATGTACTGCAATCAATTACACATCAAGGTACGTAGTGGATGTTTTTGGTTCAGATTGCTTCATCCTAATGGGAGTTACAACAGAATATTCGGGGCCTCTTCCGAGTGAATCTCCCTGTGCCTTATTACCATATTACTGCCCAAACTTACTTAGTAGCTCACAACTCCACAACAGAAACAGCCTGAGCTCAAACACATTACTCGCCGCTGCCCTCTAAAGGCGTCATGGTTAGAAGTCAGCACTTTTCTTGTGTTTGCAAAATTTATTTTATGTAAAAGCCTTTACCTCAACCCAACTGATGAAAACGCATTCGATTCACATTGATGAAAATGCATCAGATTCTGTTGCCATGTGAACATATGACTATGAAAAACAAGTGCGATCAACTTAAATAATTACAATCAGACAATAATGTAATAATTGCGACAGGCCTACTAATAAAGGCCAGAGCCAATGCAGATGGAGTCAGAAAGGCAACTCTCTCAGGCAGAGATCACTTGGGCAGCTGTGGTCATGTAAGGACAGTTTTGGCCATAATACAAATACTGACTCATGTATGCTCATGTATTCATCAGGACATGCTTACTTTCAGATGCACAGATCTAATCATACAGAGTCTATGATCACTGTTCAGGTCATGGGGAGTCTTGCGAGTCCGAGTCATCTGGTAGAAAGAGGCTCTTTAAAGGCTGTGTGCTCTGTCCTGTGCGTCCGTTCATCTCCTCCAGCGGCACATAGGAGTACTCCTGCAGATGGCCTCTGAACCTTCGGCACACTTGGATCATGTTTCCAGTGACACTGGTCAGCAAGAGAACAGCCAAGACAGTGGTGATAACCAGCCAGCTCTGCCTACAAGCACACAGTGGGACACAGACAGTAACCTGAATTCACTACCAGAACCTACACAAAGGCCTACATCAAAACCATAGCAACTACACACTTACATTTGAATGGCATAGGAGGCTAATACATGCGCAACTGCCTCTCTACTGAATGACTTGTTTACAAGCACAGTGGGGACTCAGTCTGCCTGCAAAGACTGGTCAAGTCAACAAAGGTCTGAGATATTCAAGTCCATTTCCATGGCAATAATCAAGTTATTATGCAAACTCTCAGAGAACACTGTTAAAATATGACCTTTCTCTTAAGGCAATAGACTTTTCCACTGGAGCAAAGCCAGCTGAAAACTGAGAGGAAGCCAGCGTTATGGATCCAGTTGCACTACATATTTAGGTGACTAAAAGCAGGGTTATGTTTGTTTACATATGAGGACACTTACTCAGACAGATGAGGCCTTGGTTTGTGAGCCTCCTCCTGCTCTCTCCACTCCTTCAACATTTGGGTTGCCAGGCAGTGACCAGCTGAAGGGGGAAGAAATAAACATTCCATTTCCTCACCAAGACCACGACTTGTAGCACTGCCACACAGGGTGACTGATGCTCAGTTAGAGGTTTAAGTTATTGCATTTCGTCACTATGCTTGCAGCTCATTCGAGTATTACTGAAATTTAATATTTACCCAATAATATACCTTAAAGGAAAAAAAACAACAACATTTTACTCCACAAATTTTAATTAAAATCATAAAAGCTATTGGTACAAATATCAAAGGCCAGAAGATTTTTCTTGTGTTAAAATTGAAAGAAGCAGAGCTACAGAGTCAGCAGAAAAAGGATGCAACTGTATGTATTAGCGTCAAATGCACAGGTTGAAAAACAAGGTCGGGCTAAATATTTTGGTCTCAAATGCCAAAATCAACTTTATTCTACATATTATTATTAGCTTTGACTAAGTTCTCTTTGAATAATCCTTCACCGCACTCGCAATCATCAGATTCATCTGCATGGGAAGGAGGCCGAAGCACACCAGATACTTCTCCCGCCCATGTGCTATAACGTATTTTAAAACAGAGGGGTCTCCAAATCCCCAAAACCTAAATAGCAAGCTTTAAAATGTAAACATTCAGCCACATTTATAAGAATTTCTGAAACTGTTCACAAGTATCTCTTCTACTACATTAAAAAAATCTGTTACATTTCACTCTACATTTGCTTGTGCTCACCTAAATGGTTTGCACAGATGTTTTTGCAGTCGTGCAACTTCCTTGGGGATTAAGAAAGTTTCTAAAGTGTCTACTGCCTCACAACACTGGGTTCAGATATGATGCAGAAGCAAAAAAGACAGGAAAGCTTTTCTCTAGCACAAGGCAGCAGGTGCACTCACTCTAGACATAGTAAAACAATCATGCAGTGCAAATACATCAGTTAGGAACTGACAGGGTGGATAAAGTACTTTTGATAAACACTCAGAGGGGGCTTTAAAGAGAAGAGTGCAGCAGAGCTTGATGGAATCTAATTTTAAACCCTCCATCAGCCAGACAGAGGCAGACGGCCAGACTCAGAGTAAAGCAGGCAGAGTGGGCCAGGCACTCAGCAGACAGAAGGGAGACAGGCAGAAAAAGCCAACAATCTTCAGCTCTCATAGGGCAGAGTGAGGTCCAGGGCATGCTGGCCAATAAAGGTCAGGGAGCTGGAGAAGTTGGAACTGGCTGATCTTTCTGACTGTCCCTGAAAACCTCAGCCTCGACTCCTGAACTATTAAGCGCTACAAGACTTCCACTAAGCTGAAGGAGATTCTCTCACACCCTCATCCTGCACAAACATCCCTGCACCTTCTTTGTTTGCGCACAAGAGCAAAGAAAAGGTATCATTTGGTAGTTAAAGACAGACAAAGGGAGACCATGAGTTACATGATTCACTGGATGTGTAATGTAGAACTGTGAATATCTAGGGCCTGACAGAAACTGAAATGCTGTCATTGATACTGATTTTACAGGGGCATTCCAGCCTTATGATGTTATATTTTGTGGTGCCTCATTTGTTGAACAGAAGTCCTGCTTTGTATCTGTTTGTATTTTCTCCCCATTCATATTCTCTCACCACAATATCTATCATGCATTACACAAATATATCGTACAACAATTGAGTATTTCTCAATTCCCACAGCAATAAAGAATAGGTACTGAAGTACCACTCATGCAGAGGGTAATAAATACAGATATGATAGTTGACTTCCTAGTAGTAACATTATCTCCTTGGCTTCCTTCTGCATTCGCTAGCAAAAATATTTCACACAGCCTGTCCTCACGTATCTGCTTCACAGCCCTCATGGTTTTTTGAAAGTTCCTCTCACATTCAAGATACATCATCAGAAAGGGAGTTTTCTAGACTCTAAAATCTCACTCTGGACTACTATGGCACCATTCTTGGAGGCAAGTAGGCATGTTTACAACAGAAGTAGGCAGCATCCTGGAACGGTTTCTGGATGCAGCCATAATAATTGTTAAATGTTTCATTTTAGCCACAGAGCCCATTTAAGGAGCTCAAAATTCTAATACCAACCAAAACAGACTCCAATCTTCCACTGACTGATTAAATGTTCAGGTGTCAGCTGAACGACTTTCCTCACACCAGAGGTGCATATTATTAGAATGTG
Source organism: Pygocentrus nattereri (assembly GCF_015220715.1). Classification (NCBI taxonomy): domain Eukaryota; kingdom Metazoa; phylum Chordata; class Actinopteri; order Characiformes; family Serrasalmidae; genus Pygocentrus; species Pygocentrus nattereri. The sequence continues at coordinate 33,456,762 of NC_051213.1, read as the reverse complement.
CACTATATGCCCAAAAGTATTCACATACCCTTCTAATTACTAAATTCAGCTACTTTGAGGTGCACCCATTGCTGGCACAGGCATTCAGTTCTGGACACACCTTGTATAATTTCCACAGAAATGCACAGTCAACAGATAGGAGCCTATGGTCACCATGTCCAATGACAAGTGTCAGCTAGATGAGTATAAATACCCCCCAACACTGGGCTGTGGAGCAGTGGAACTGTGTTTTCTGGAGTGATAAAGCTTCATTAAATACCTGTGGTGTGAGCTAGAGTGAAGTATGTGATCCAGAACTGATCATCCCACATTAGTACCTGACCTCACTAATTGGTTTTATGCAATTAAACCCTCACAGCAATGTTCACATATTAAAGTAATCCCAGAAGATTAGAGGCTGTTACTGCAGCAAAAGGCGCCAAACTCCCTATTAATAATCTTGATTCCAGAAGAAACGTTAGATGAGCAGGTGTCCACAAACTTTTGGATAATATCGTGTAAATCAAATAACTTCAAATCGAAATCGGAGCAATTTTTGCTGAAACCAGTAAATCCATGAAACCTTAAGATGAGATGATTGAACAGGTCAAGCCATATCACCAACCAACAATTGGAAAATTTAAGTGAGTTATCAAGACAATATCTCCAATTGCTACAAGAAGAAAAACCTAGCAGACACAAATTTGCTGAGAACTCAAATTCCATCATGCTGTGCAGGTCAGTTTCCAAAGGAGACGGCCATCACCCTACACTTTTACATGATGTACTGATGTACTGATGTACATGAGCCTGATGTACTGGTTACTTGCACTGATAAATAATGTCAGATGGAGGACAGTAAAGAAAGCACAATGAAAGAAGAAAAATGGAAAGCACAGTATGTAAGGCTTTATCTAAGAACATGAGGGACATGGGACAGCAAGGGCAAGATCTAAATCATTTACATAGACAGAGCAGTGCTGATATGATCAGTACCTCTATGCAGGCTGCTGTTCCTCTGGTCATGCAGCGTGTTATTGCAGCTGCCGGTGACAGGATCACATGGGCACAGGTCACTGCATTGGCACGGCTGCAGACAGCGCAGCCCATAGAAACCCAGGGGACATTCTAAGAAAAAGTTGGAAAAAGTGTCCGTACAGTGTTAAAGGGTCCATTTCAGAGAACTAGATTGTCCCTGTGTGTTGTGTGTTCTCTTTAGAGGCCGTGGCACCTACGACGCCAACCTTTTGCATACAACTGTATCTGCCTATTCAGCTTACAGCAGTTTAAGCCCTCCCATTCACCTTGAAGTTATAGGGAACAAGTCAGCCCAGACTGCTTTTTGAATAAGGTTCAATACAAAGTGGCCAATTAGGACAGAGGTCATTTAAATATATGAGTCCTAAAGGCACAGAACCAAAAACAGCCTGTTTAAGCCTAAGGTACAAAAAGACGTCAGAAAAGATTTCACAACTAAAATTAAAACAGCGGCGCTCCTTGTGCACTGCATAATTGCATTAGAACTGTTTTACGCACCTTCTTCACAAGAATCTCCATAAAAACCAGCAGGACAGGAGCATCGCCCATGGACAGAGTCACAAGATCCTCCATTTACGCATGTGCACATCTGGTTACAGCCATCACCATAGAAACCTGCTGCACACTCTGGAACGAGAGACACAGTAAGAGAGGTTTGTCTGATGGGCTGTGAGAACTTTGCTAAAAATACAATGGGCCTGCAATTCAAATCTACCTGAAGCACTGTTGAACACACATTTTTTAAAACATAGACAAAACTCAAGATTAATAATAAGACTGCAGTAGAAATACTATCATTATTATTAGTGGTTGTATTTTTCTTTACTCTTTTGAATTTTAACTGTACTCTACCTGAACATGATGTAGCAGAGAGCCATATTTTCCATTATTTATCCTTAGTCATATAGTTAAATAAACCAGTATGTGTGCAACCGGTGAGTTGAATTTGTCTGTGTTTACCTTGGCTACAATTGGCACCCATCCACCCCGCATCACAGACACAGCCATCTGTTCAGAGAGATGAACAACATCCTGACAACTTCACATACATGTGCATAGCTGACAAATCTTCCTTATTAACTATAAGTGGCAAGCATATCTGTATTAATTAATACCACATAACATATACAAAAGTTTGTAGACACCTGCACATCCAACATTTTTCCTGAAATCATGGGTACTAATAGGAAGTTTGTTCCCCTTTGCTGCAGTAACAGCATCTACTCTTCTGAGAAGGCTTTACACTAGGTGTTGGAACATTGCTGTGAGGATTTAAGCCTTGAAAAAACTAGATTAGGTTGGTATGGGCTTGTTCAGAGATAATCATTTAAGATACTTTTTAAAATGACAGAGTTTATTATGCTATTTGTCATTTTATGCAGTATTCTGTAGCACCGCATTATATCCTTAAGTCTCACCAGTTTGACAGAATCCATGATTTTATATTGTTTTCTATCCTTCGCCGCATGCATGCATTATACAAATACATCATACAACCACTGGGAATATATGGTATCAGTCAATCCTGACAGTTGGCCGAGCCGTTGATCAACAAGCTACTAATTACAACCCAGTTAACATTAGTGTAACTCTTACCTCAGTCAACATTCATACCCTTTTAGCCAGAGAAAATACGCCAAGCTAAGCTAAAGTATCTAGACAGCCAGATAGATACCTTGCTAAGATTCGCCTGCTGTCCTCCTCATTTGATCATGTCTGTCACTTCTGTCATTTTAATAATCCACTCTCTCCATTATATTGATGACTCAGTGACAGGTACTGCAGTTATACTGCTGTAATAGGATATAAGGCTTTCAAGTAAGAATAGTTTAGCAAAAAAATCTAATTTACACAATTTTCCACTTAACTCAGATGTAATTCATCAGCCAAGACATGTTTGGAGTCCAAGGTTTACTTGTTTTGTTTAAAACTGGGGCCACAAGGCTAATGTTGCTGACAAAGAACCGAAACAGCCCAAAACATTTCTATAAACATTCATCACCAACACTTCTTTCATCTTTCTCAAACCACTGTTAGGTCTTGTTTAAGGTTGTTCAGATATGTTGATGTTGTTTAGGACACTGTAGAACCTACAGGAACTATAAAAACAACATTCTGTTGGCAGCCAAAAGTATTGGGACAATATGGGGAAAGAGCTCACTGAATTTGAGCATGGTACTGTAAAAGCATGCCACAAGTAAGTTCATGAAATTTCTTAGTTCCGGTGGAAGCTGTTATAGCTGCTATAGGTTGGACCAATTGCATATTAATGCCTCTGTATTTAGAATGGGATGTCATAAAAGCTTCTGTAGGTGTCCCCATAATTTTTCCATGTAGTGTATGTAATATACTGTATATATACAGAAACACTTACATTTGCAAACAGAACCCTGCATGCTCTGAACACGTCTATCTTTTGGAAATCATCTAAAACAAGTGCAGGGATTTAAAGATGGAGACACTCACCTGGAGTACACATCCCATGGTCTCCACAGGCTGCTGGCTGGCATGTTAAATTGGCACATGTGGGCCCGGTCCAGCCGGGCTGGCACTCACACTGGCCATCCACACAGACCCCATGTTGGCTACAGTCCTCTGGCTGGCACAAACGCTCATGAACACACAGCACGGTGGAGACAGCTCGAGGGCATCGCCACATTGCCTCAACACTGGACCCAGAAGAGGCAGTAGTCAATTAATACTGCAGAAAACAGCAAACCTTACCAAAAAAAGTTTACCAGAGCATTTGATGTTTTTGTTTTTAAAACCTGCTTTAGTTTTTATATATATATATATATATATATATATATATATATATATATATATATATATATATATATATATATATATATATATACACACTCAAGTGCCAAAATGACATCACATCTGTCTGAGTTTGTTGGGCATCCCATTTCAAAATCATGGGTATTAATATGGAGATGCCCCCCTCCTTTGAGGCTAAAACAGCCTACAATCTTCTGAGAAGGCTTTCCGCAAGATTTTGGAGTGTGTCTTTGAGAATTCGTGGGTCAGGAACCGACATTGAACAAGAAGACCTGGCTTGCTATTAACATTCCAATTGATTGCAAAGGTGTTCAGTGGGATTGAGGTCAGGGCTCTGTACAGACTAGAGTTCCTAAACACTAAACTCATTAAACCATGGACCTCATTTTGTACACAGGGCCACACCATGCTGGAACAGGAAAGAGCCTTCCCCAACCTGTTGCCACAAACATATACCTGTAAAATATTTTTGTATGGAAAGAAGGGGCTGAGCCCAAACCCTGAATACCAGTTCCAGACCATTATCCCTACTCCACCAAACTTTACTGATGCTATGTATTCTGGCACATATCCTGACATCTGCCAAACCTAAAATCCTCCATCTGATTCATCACTCCAGAGCACACCTTTACACTACTCCAGAGTCCAGTGGTGGCTTGCTTTACACCACTCTAGCCAACACTTGGCATTGCATATAATGATCTAAGTGCATAGTTTAATACACCTGTTAGCAATGCGTGACCCAAATATTTGAACTCAATTATGAGGGGTGTCCGCACACCCTATATGTCCAAATGTTTGCCCCCTCTCCACTCTTCTGAGACTTTACACTAGAAGTAGGAACATTGCTGAGAGGATTTATTTGCATTCAGACACAAGAGCATTAGTGAGGTTAGCTACTGATGTTGGATGATCAGTTCTGGATCACAACTCAACTTCAACTCATCTCAAAAGGTATTGGATACAGTTCCACTGCTTCACAACCCAAAGCTCTCTATAAAGCCTAGTGACGTGGGTGTGTCTGTGGGTATATATATATATATATATATATATATATATATATATTTATATATACACACATATATACACACACACACACACACACACACACACACACACACACACACACACACACACACACACACACACACATTTGCATGCAAAAGTTTGGGTGCTCCTGGTAAAATTACATTTTATTGATTTTCTAAGTGAGAGCAGGTTAGCACATTCTCTACAGAGTACACATTTCTGCACATTTTAGTACACAATTATGGTTTACCGCTATATTTACTACATTGCCAAGAAATTCTGCAGAAATATTACATATTCAAGTTTGCTTCCTGTAGAAGATTTGTTTGAGTATGTGTTATTTCCAATTTCACAACATTATTTGAGTCAAACTTTGTATATGACTATGTGTAAATATACACACATACAAATACTCTTCTGGCTATTATTACCACTGATGTCAGAAGAAAGGCTGGGTGAGCAGGTGTCATATGCAAATATTACTTTCAGCAGATAAACAGTAACTGTGCAGTAAAATGTGCAGAAACATTTTCACCTAGAAAACCAACAAAATATATCATCTGATCATGGGTGCCTAAACTGTCACACAGAACTGTGTGTACATTCTGCACTTTAACCTTATGGGACCTTTTTCATCTGAAAACAAAAGTTCTTAAGTACTGAAGCAAAACATTACTAATAGGCTGAACCATGGAAGTATACTATTGTCAGCACCACTGGCAGTAAGGCCTATGTTTCTTGAAAGCCTTCTACTTATTAAATACAATAAGCATTTGGGGTGGGCAATATGACAGTATTTTATCATTATACAATATGCTAAAATGTGCCACAACATGTTTTTCTGAGGATATCGTAGATATGGTCGATACTGTGGATATTGTCAGTACTTAAGAACACTAAAGGACACTGAACAACTGCTGAATAAAAATCACTTATTGGTTTTTTTTGTCTGCTATAGCTTACCAAATGTCAGAAAAAACATCATATATATCAGATCTACATCAGATATACATCATGTAAGGCAAAAATGTCCTCTGGTATCCTGATGTTACATTTTTTGCCATGTCACCCACTCCTATTTAGAATATTTACTGCTGGTTAAAAATGATGACTAGGATTTACACACCAGTGATCTGACGGGAGGCTGGCCAGAGAGCCATTAAGGACATAAGTAGCAGAGCCGCCTCCGTCCAGATTAATGGCATTGACGACTCCCTGTTTCTTTAGGAACTCCGCCACCTCCCACAGGTTCATGCTGCATACAACAAAAACACATTTCATTAAAGAAAAACAATACTTCACCTGAATAATAATGTCTAAATATACAGGTAGTTACATTGGGCTAATATTTTGGTTTCCCTGCTTTAAACCTGTACATTTGAGAGTGTCTTCTAATATAAACAGGCAAAGACATTAAGCTTTCGGGACGTGCGGTACTGAGGAGAAGCGCTGACCATTAGGGACATTAATGCCAACATAGAAAGCCTTTAACATCCTGTTCTCTGTAACTGAATTGATCAATGACTCAGCAAAAGAGGATTAGTCATCAGGATAAACTGCTGATATATTAAAATATACCTCAGAGACCACAAACAAATACAACCCAATTCCAATGAAGTTGGGACGTTGTGTAAAACATAAATAAAAACAGAATACGATGATGTGCAAATCCTTTTCAACCAATATTCAATTGAATTCAATTGGAATTCTTTCCCATTCTTGCTTGATGTACAACTTCAGTTGCTCAACAGTCCGGGGGCTCCGTTGTCGTATTTTGAGCTTCATAACGCTCCACACATTTTCAATGGGAGACAGGTCTGAACTGCAGGCAGGCCAGTCTAGTACCCGCACTCTTTTACTACGAAGCCACCCTGTTGTAACACATGCAGAATGTGGCTTGGCGTTGTCTTGCTGAAATAAGCAGGACGTCCCTGAAAAAGACGTTGCTTGGATGGCAGCATATGTTGCTCCAAAACCTGTATGTACCTTTCAGCATTAATGGTGCCTTCACAGATGTGCAAGTTACCCATGCCATGGGCACTAACACACCCCCACACCATCAGAGATGCTGGCTTTTGAACTTTGCGCTGATAACAATCCGGACAGTCCTTTTCCTCTTTGGCCCACAGGACACGACGTCCATGATTTCCAAAAACAATTTGAAATGTCCATCTCAGATGAGCTCGGGCCCAGAGAAGCTGGCAGCGTTTCTGGGTGTTGTTGATATATGGCTTTTGCTTTGCATGGCAGAGTTTTAACTTGCACTTGTAGATGGAGCGACGAACTGAGTTCACTGACGATGGTTTTCTGAAGTGTCCCTGAGCCCATGTGGTAATATCCGTTACAGAATGATGTCGGTTTTTAATGCAGTGCCGCCTGAGGGATCGAAGGTCACAGGCATTCAATGTTGGTTTTCTGCCTTGCCGCTTACTTGCAGAGATTTCTCCAGATTCTATGAATCTTCTGATGATATTATGGACTGTAGATGATGAAATCCCTAAATTCCTTGCAGTTGCACATTGAGAAACGTTGTTCTTAAACTGTTGGACTATTTGCTCACACAGTTGTTCACAAAGTGGTGAACCTCGCCCCGTCCTTGCTCGTGAACGACTGAGTCTTTCAGGGATGCTCCCTTTATACCCAATCATGACACTCACCTGTTTCCAATTAACCTGCTCACCTGTGGAATGTTCCAAACAGGTGTTTTTTGAGCATTCCTCAACTTTCCCAGTCTTTTGTTGCCCCTGTCCCAACTTCTTTGGAATGTGTTGCAGGCATCAAATTCAAAATGAGTGAATATTTGCAAAAAACAACAAAGTTTATCCGTTTGAACATTAAATATCTTGTCTTTGTAGTGTATTCAATTGAATATAGGTTGAAAAGGATTTGGACATCATAGTATTCTGTTTTTATTTATGTTTTACACAACGTCCCAACTTCATTGGAATTGGGGTTGTACAAAAACTACTACAAACACAGTCACAAGTTTGGGTCTGCCTGCTCAAATTACATGTAGTGGTAATTACATATTAAAAAAAAAAATGTAGTCTGTACAAAAGTTCTGGCACATTTTATTTGTATGGTGTAGGCAAGTCTAGTGTCTAATATACTATGTGTAAAGGTTAATTTTACAGTTTCTTTTTTTTCCCCAGTATGTTTAACTAACCAAATAATTAGAACTTGTGGGCTAAAAAATGAAGAGAAATTTTATATTTTAAAGTGTTCTCTTTAGAGCATGTGCTATTTTTACATCAGCAAAACATGCTCAAACTTTTGCCTATGACTGTACACAGATGTCCATCATTCTCTTCACTAATTTGCATTAAAAAGTGACTGCATGAGGTCATTTTGCTTCACCTTTTACAGTTAAAAGTAAAAAAATAGTTTTTTAAAGAGAAAAGAAACTAAGACAATATGTAGTTTTCCCACTTAATCCAAAAGGGCTTTGTTCCCTCCAACTATGATGCAACCTGCACATAAAAATACAGGAGCACAAGGTCCTAAACATTAACATCAATGAGGTGTAGTATGAGTATCATCAGGACACTGGAGAATTTCCCTCTCTGAAGTTTATAAATGGATACAGTCAATTACAGGATGGGGGGCAGTGGTGAAAGAGGTGTGTATAACACTCAACATCCACATAACAGTAAGAGAAGAGCCATGGAGCACCAAACGAGTGGAGTATTTGTGGTGGTTTCTGATTTGAACTGCATGTAGATAACCTGCTTTTGGCTCTTCATGAAATAAAAAAAATAACGTAAAGGTTCCCCACATGCACTGAAAAAAAAACTGGCAGTAAGTAGTTACAAATGAATAAAATAAACATGAACACAATCACTGCACAAAACATAAAAGAGCTGTGTGACCGTTAGAACAAAGTAGGAGCCCAAAGCTAACGAACCAGCTGGTGTGAAAAATACATCCATTTGACTGCGATTCTCACCCTCTTCTATCTGTTTGGCCATCAACGTGGAAGAGAATCAGTCTGCCCTCCACATCATGACCCACTGCTGTCCGGGCAGACATCACCTCAACAAAGCGCTGAAACGTTCCTGTAACAAACAACAGGGTTGATATTTCACTGTAACACAGGACAACGTTTTCTGTTTTATTAATCTTAGTGCTGAGTGGTACAGATAGCATTCAGTATTATAATGCCGTCCAATCATACTACAGTATCAGATGACATCTAGGTCATCAACTGGGTTAATTAATTAATTAATGAAGTTAAGAAAACACTGCTTTTTAAGTGCTGCTACTCTATTAAATAATGTCTTACAAACTTGGCATAGCTTGTTTTGACTTCTACTTCAGTTTTTTCTCTTAAAAAAACAAAGAGACTGAAGTACTGTTAACTTTTTACACTACGAATGTAAACTACAATCACATGCATGCACAAAGGTTTTCTGCACTTGTGGATATATATATATATATAGGGTGGGCCATTTATATGGATACACCCAAATAAAATGGGAATGGTTGGTGATATTAACTTCCTGTTTGTGGCACATTTATGGGAGGGGGAAAACTTTTCAAGATGGGTGATGACCATGGTGGCCATTTTGAAGTCGGCCATTTTGGATCCAACTTTAGTTTTTCCAATGGGAAGAGGGTCGTGTGACACATCAAACTTACTGAGGATTTCACAAGAAAAACAAAGATAAAGGTCTAAGGGAGACCTTGGGGGCCATTCAACTGGCCCATGATGACCAATCCACTTTCCAGGAAACTGTTCATCTAGGAATGCTCGGACCTGACACCCATAATGTGGTGGTGCACCATCTTGCTGGAAAACCTCAGGGAATGTGCCAGCTTCCAAAGTGGAATGGTCTTCGTGGGCCAGTTGAATGGCCCCCAAGGTCTCCCGATCTGACCTCCTTAGACTTTTATCTTTGGGGGTCATCTGAAGGCAACTGTCTATGCTGTGAAGATACGAGATGTGCAGCACCTGAAACTACAGATACTGGAAGCCTGTGCTGGCATTTCTTCTGCGGTGTTGCTGTCAGTGTGTGAAGAGTGGGAGAAGAGGGTTGCGCTGACAATCCAACACAACGGGCAGCACTTTGAACACATTTTATAAGTGGTCATAAACTTGTAAATAACTCATGAAAGAATAAAGTTACGTTAAAACCAAGTTTTTTTTTTGTTTTTGTTGTGAAATCCTCAGTAAGTTTGATGTGTCACACGACCCTCTTCCCATTGGAAAAACTAAAGTTGGATCCAAAATGGCCGACTTCAAAATGAAATGGCCACCATGGTCACCACCCATCTTGAAAAGTTTTCCCCCTCCCATAAACTAATGTGCCACAAACAGGAAGTTAATATCACCAACCATTTCCATTTTATTTGGGTGTATCCATATAAACGGCCCACCCTGTGTATGTGTATGTGTATGTATATATATATATATATATATATATATATATATATATATATATATATATATATATATACACACACACACACATATACACACACACACACACACATATACGATGCACTGACTGGAGAGCGCTTTAAATTTCGTTGTACTTGTGACATTGACAATAAAGACCTATGCCTAAACCTAATACACACTTTTTACATTTTTTTTTTTTTTATTGCAAATGATTCGCCTAACTTGTGTAAAGATTCTGCAGATTCCTAATCAGACAGAAACCACACTTTTTATATATTTAAACAGTTTTATTTAAACAAACTGGAGCAAATTACATAAAAGTACTATACTAAGTTTTCGGCATTGTTCAATATCTAAGAACTGATACCGTCATTTGATGGGCAATACAGGTACGCCAGTACAGACAATATTGGTCAGGACTACTTCACTGCATTTTAATTTGATTCCATTTCAGTGCTGTAATTTACCTTTTATCTGTATTATTTATGATGTCTTTATTTATCATTTATGATTTATGATTTTGTTCAATGGGCTGATACAGCTTGTTGAAATTTTCCACTATTGCCTCACTTGAGAACCCCCTTATAGACCAGTGATGTCACAGCACTGCCTCACAGGCCATATCCCTCCCCTCAGATAGCCAATGATCTGCTGCGTGTTGACAGTTTTTCCCTTATGTCTACCTTTCTCATTGCACTGCAGCTCAGTATTTATACTTCATGACTGAATTTGCTTCATCAGACACCCTGGCTGGTTGCCCAACATATCAGTTTAGGCTGAAGCTTAATTTGTCTTGTGAACAAATTAACTGGAAGCAGCACGAACGCTGCACGCTAAAGAGACATGGCTATAGTTTAGCTCAAACTAAGTGCTCATCTGAATTTAGGACTGATCGTTAAATCTGCCTTCATGGATTCATTCAAGACAGTGGTAAATACAGTGTGTCAGATTTGAATAGAATCAGCAAATTCACTGAGAATGTAGAATTAAATGCTCTCCATGTCACTTCACTCACAAAACTTCACTCGTGTATACCAGGAACACACTGCGAACACAATAAGAGAACCATATAGTTCTACTAATAAACGCAAGCTGACTTGATTTAATTGAACCAGCACACAGTTGGAGTCTGAGACCCCTGGCTTAGACCAAACGTACCTGTCTCCTGAGTCCTGTCGCATTCGGCCTGCATGCTCTCATTAATGTAAACTTCTCCTGCCCTCAGCAGCCACACCACCCCACTGATGAGCTGCACGAAGGGGTTTACCTCATCCAAAACGTCTTCCTCAGAGAGATAACTACCACCGTGGAGAGAGAGAGAGAGGTAGATAGAGAGAGGTAGATAGAGAGAGGGGGAGAGAGAGAGAGAGAGAGAGGGGGAGAGAGAGAGAGAGAGAGAGAGAGAGAGAGAGAGAGAGAGAGAGAGAGAGAGAGAGAGAGAGAGAGAGAGAGAGAGAGAGAGAGAGAGAGAGAGAGAGAGAGAGAGAGAGAGAGAGAGAGAGAGAGATGAATGAAAACAGGCAAAGCTGCATCTGGCACAGTTTTTCCCTGAACAATTCAGCTACTATGTGGAAGCGCAATAAACCCCCTGATTCATAAGAACAGCCAAAAACATGGTTGTTTGAATCTGTTTATTGTTTAACAACCACAGTAACTTTTTCACATAAGTGGTCAAACACCTTTATCTCATGGTGGAAAATTCCATGGAAACCTGCACCTTCATAATGAACAACAGGCTGTGACACTTTTAGCACTCAAAGCACATAACGACTCACTCTTATTTGTGAACAGTGGTCTGTTATGCAAGAGTGCTGCGTTTTGTAACGCTGCTATTTTGAGGAGCAGATGTTTTTGGGCCTCTGCATTCTCAGGCCCTTCTTGGCGTCTGTCTTTCCTGTCTCATCTTAGATCTGCCCGTCAGTGTTCTGAGTTCACTCTGATCAGTCAGCTGATACAGCGCCACCCTGTGAGGGAGTGTGTGTGTGATAAGACTGAGTGATGATTTTTTTTTTTTTTTTTTTTGAGGGGTCAAAACCAGTTCACGTCTATGCTCAATGCTTCAGTATCAGGTTTCGGGCAGGGATTTATTAACTGTAAGGCACATTCTTGTCCCTTATGAGCCTCACAACAAAACACTTCCCTTCTGTGGTCATTCATTTCCATCATAATAAATGTGAAATGAAATCTGGTGAGAAAAACAATGAGACAAATCTATCAGTCTAGTTCTCTTAAAGCAGCTGCAAATAGGTGGTGACAAAGGCCTGGGAGATGAAAAAGTATTATATTTTCATAAAACTGCAAGCTAAGCCGAGCCATTGGGACATTTAAGCTTAAAATATTCCTCGGATAGTATGCTGCAGCAAAGACAGTGTAAAATTTACCATGCTGTAAATGAATGGCTTGTTAATGCTTCATAAAGGGAGATAAAAGGTTTTATATGTTTTAACATGGTTTAGTAAGCTGTGTGAAATTAAATATAACAAAAAATATATAACATCACTTTGAGACATGTCCTCGATACACGAAAAGCATCACAATATTTTGTGTTTTTGAGGTTTTATCATTTGGAACAGAGAAGAAAGTGTTATTCAAAATAGGACTTATCAAAATGATGAAGATCGTTTTTATTCAGCATTTCACGCACTGCACTAAATCAAATTAAACAGGACTAATCCTGCTTTCTTTATAATACACAGTCAGCGTTCTTTCAAGGGACATTTCATGCCAAAATTTCATCATAACCATCTTCACATCTCTTGTAAACAAGTCTACTCATACCCGACCGTGGTTCCACAGCACTCTCTAGAGTAAGATTTTTTTGGTTTCAATACTAGGAACATCCCCCTCTGATGATGCATCTTAAAAAGGTGGGAGGAAGAACGACAAGCACCTTGGGAACCTTCCAGACCTTCAGAGAAGGCCTGATGATTTCTGGGAATTCATATCTGTAATTATTTGTAGTTATTTTTCTCCATGGTATCCGGGTAGATATAGCTAGGCAAGCTCTCCTTTGGTCTTCAAGAGTAGAAACACAGGCATAATATGTTATAATAACTATCAAAATAATGAAAGTGATAGCATAAATCAACAAATGAGATTTAAAAATATTCATGAGACAAAAAATAATCACTCTGGTCCTTCTGGAACTTCAATATACATCACTGACTGAGAATACAAACAGCAGCTTAAACAGAGGGTTGTCAGAAATAGAAAACTGCATACCAGGCTTCTCTACTGAAAGAGTCACTGTGAAAGTGTTACAAGGTAAACCATAGGCTAATATGTATGTCAAAAGCCTCAGGTAAAACATGGAAGAGGCTTCAAACTTCTGTGCTTAATCGAAAAGGAACAAAAAAAACATTCATGCAAATCAGTTAAACTACTAAGCTCCACTTTCTATACAGGCGCACTTTGTAGTTCCACAATTACAGACTGTAGTGCATCTGTTTCCCTTTGTTAAACTGTGTTCTTCAGTGGTCAGGACCCCCACAGGACCACCACAGAGTAGGTATTATTTAGGTGATGGATCATTCTCAGCACTGCAGTGACACTGCTGTGGCGTGGGTGTGTTAGTGTGTGTTGTGCTGGTCTGAGTGGATCACACACAGCAGTGCTACTGGGGTTTTTAAACACCTCAGTGTCACTGATGGACTGAGAATAGTCCACCGACCAAAAATATCCAGCCAACAGCGTCCTGTGACCACTGATGAAGGACTAGAGGATGCATCTACAAGGTTGACCAACAAGGAAGCTGTGTCTAATAGAGTGGACAGTGAGTGGACAGTAGGGGTGGGGATCTCTAGGCACCTCACGATTCGATTACGGTTCACAGGGCTGAGATGCAATTATAAAACGATTATCGATGCATCTTTTTTCTATACAGGATTTCTTTTTTACACTGTGTGACAACTTTGTACTTTTAAAGCAAAGTATTTGTAATATTACCTAATTAATTTACTTCCAATACGTTGTCTTAAGCAAAAAGGCCATTTTTTCATTAAAATATGTTCGAGACGGGGCGCTGTATCTCCAAAGTGGACAGCATAGCGCGAAAGACCTGGATCTCAACGACACAGAACAGACTCTAACCTTGGCAGGACAAGTTGCGACAGAGTTTGTAATGAACTATTTCACTTCCAACTTGGGTGGAAGCTTCGACATCGCTTGCTTGAACATTTTTAGACAAATTGACTTATTCGCAATTATAAGCAGCGCAGTTGGTTTCCTGATGTTATATCTGCAATGAGAGACTGTCAAACACTAAAAAGTTGTGAAGATCTTGGCTTCTCTTTCGAATTTTCCCGGTCCACCTTAAATGCTGTTGCATTTACATTTGGCGCCTCAGACAGAATTTAAGGTGGAATGGGAAAATTCGAACAAGACGCTGGCGACTTCAGGAAAAGCGGCTATAGCTAAAGCTTAAAGCAGAGCAAAGTGAGTCTGCGTGTACGTTCATATTGTTTAGCCTACACTAGGACATTAATACACACTGAGACATACTGGACATTAAATGTTGTGGCTCCAAAGGTGGTTTGATTTTTGTTGAAAGGACAAAATGGCTCTTCCTAACATTTGGGTTGTGACTGACTGAACCTGGCTTTAACGCAGAGCCGGTCGGACTTCTCGCTCATCCAGCTGTGTTCTTGTTATGTGCCGCTACAGACTGTCCAGGCGCTGCACTTATCCACTTCCAAGTTCCTCCTTTTATATTCCGTCAACATTACGGTATAAATTAAAATATAGAAAATCGATTTTTGACATTTAAGAATCGAGTCAGAATCGTTCACGTCCGCATCGTGATGCACCTAAGAATCGATTTTTCCCCCACCCCTAGTGGACATTTTAAATATCACCAACCATTCCCATTTTATTTGGGTGTATCCATATAAATGGCCCACCCTATGTATGTATGTATGTATGTATGTATGTTTATATATATATATATATATATATATATATATATATATATATACACACACACACACACACACACACACACACACACACACACACACACACACACACACACACACACACAAACATACACAAACAGCACTGCTGATGAACTAAAGTCTATAATTATAGAACTACAAAGTGCAGCTACGTGGTAAACGGACAAGGAATGTAGAAACAATTTTTAATGTTATGGCTGCTCAGTGCATGTATATACAAATATACACCAGAAAAATTAGAAAAATAAAAGCAGAATTAAGCCAGAGAGCTAATATTAATCGGATTGATTAGCTGCTACAAGGACCTGGACAGCAAATAAGATTTCTACATAACCATGTGGTGGAATCCCAGTGGTTGTATGATGTATTATGTAATATTTGTGTAATATTGCTCAGTACTGCAGTGCAAGAACACTGAGTAACGAAAACACAACAAGGATAGAATAATGGAATTCTTCCAAACTGATGAGGCTAAGTGATAAAATGCTACAGATTATTACATAGCATGGCAAATAACGTACTAAACGCTGGTTTTAGGTCATAATGCGGCTTTTAAGTACTGACGATATCCTCATTCTGTTTAGAGAAGCACACTGACATGTAATACGCAATAAACCATAAATATTGTCCAATACTGTACTGCCCAGCCCAAACATTGAGCATGATAAGGTCTCAGTTTAAATTTTTACAGACACTAAGCAGTATAGGCTTGGAATTTCTTTTAACTTTCATGGAGAAATATCAATACTTACAGCCCATCAATGCTTACATTTCAGTTCTTTTTACTGAGACTGCCCAAAAAAGAAAAGAACAACATACATATCTACTGAGGGACATTCATCCAAAAGGAACATAAACTTACCCAAACACAAGAGTCCCATCCTTTTTAATGCCAAACTGGGCATTCTGCAGTCCTCTGCTGTTCTGTACCAGTCTGCCATCACTCACAACATTCCCTAAACAGTGTCCACTGAGCGTGTCAAAATAGCCACCATTCTGGGCGATCAGACACTTTCTCGTTCTAGCAGTGTTCTCCACTAGCTCTCTACGGGATTTTTCACAGCCGTCTGGGCCTCCAGGCTCTAGAACAGACACTGTCCTCACAGGGTCATGAACCACGGTGATGTGGCCACTCACCCATTTAGGAGTCTCTGAATTGGTGCTGATGTCCGACATGAACATCTTGGACTCCACCACAGGTGACCCGGAGTGATTGCTGGCCGGCCAGGTTTCGTGGGTTACGTTGCCATGGGTGATTGGCTGACAGTCCCTCACGTACCGATGAGAGTGAGAAGAGCCATAAGAACCGGTGTAGGGAGACAAGACATCATCATCCAAAGAGTACCTGTCGGGGGAGAAAACATAAGAATATTACAGCATTTCTGAAGTCATGTTTTTACATGTCAAAATGTCATATATACATACTGCACTGTGCGAAAGTCTCAGGCACCTAAGCACAATGTTTGAAACCATTTATCTTGGCAATAAGTGTGTCTGAGCTTTAAAAAAAAAATCCATATATCACTACAATAGATGCAAATGAATACAAATACAGTAAAAGGTAAAAAATACATTTATTTGTTCCAAAAAGTAGATATCTTGGGAGCGGATTGCAACATTTCCATTCATTCATTTTTCACTTTAAGTGTGCACAAATTTAATATTACCTCCCATTTGGTTAGAATTCTAAAAGGTGCTGTTGTGCACTACCAAAAACAAGTAGGATCAAACGCGAATGAAGCTTTCAGCTATGCCCACATGGCTTCCAGTGCCAACATCACATTGTGTACATTACTGAACGAGGAGCTAAGAAGATTAATGCTGATAATCTGGTTGTTGGTTAGTGTAGTGGTTAACACCTTTGCTTTCTACGCTGTAGACTGGGGTTCAATCCCCCACCAGGGCAAGCACCCTACACTATACCAATAGGGGTCCTTGGGCAAGAGTCCTAACACCACCTTGGCCTACCTCTGTAAAAATGATTAAATTGTAAGTCGCTCTGGATAAGAGCGTCAGCAAAATGTAATCTGATAAGCTGCAGAGTAATGACACTTTGCCAGTGACATCAGAGAAATCCTTGGTATTCTGAAAACTCTTTTGGGAAACCAAAAGCTCTAAGCCTTAGATTTTTCAAAATGTCTGCATAATTAAATGGTTAAGATGTAAACAAAGTCTTTCCGAGTGGTTACTCCATTCTAAAGAAACTCAGAGTCTGAATTGTTTACAGTGGTAGTGATCCAGACGTCTGAACACATCAATGCCTCTAAAAGCTCCCTTGCAAGAAGTTATTACATTACATGATTATGTGAACAAACTGCCTGAAGCCAGAGACATTGCTGTGCGGCAAAACGGTCCCCAAATAAATCTGACAAAAGTAGTTTTGTCACCATTTTACCATTACATAGGAAGCCTCAGAGGACAGGTGTAGGTTACTGGTGGTTCTGGATAGTAAATAAAATGGCCATATTTGTGCTGTAGACATTGCGAGGCCTGGTTCCCATCACTACCACTATAAAGACATCTGAATAGACAAGTTTCTATACAATGAACTCTTTCACATCAAACTTCTCTGAATGACTTTGTTTACATCCCAGCCACTGAATTATGAAGAAATTTTGAAAAAATCGATAGAATTAAATGGTTATGGTGTATTGTGCATTTTGATGTGAAATGCTCCAATCTAGACAACTGAAGTGTTTGAAGGGGAAAGCCACCAATTTTTTTTTGCGTAAAGTTTGCGTAATTAAATCGCTAAGATGTAAGTGGTTTGACATGAAATGCTTTGTTCTAGAGAAACTTACTAAGTTGGAATGGTTCTCAGGTGTCGATGGGAACCAGACATCTAAAGAATTTAATGGCTCTAAAAGCTCCCTCACACAAAGTTATTAAATGAGATGGTTACCAACACGTTAGTTAACGCCGGAGATGTAGTCTTACCACAGTTTTGAGATAGAAGTTTGAGAGAATTTTATGATCAACAACCTACAAAAAATGGTTTGATGTGAAATGCTCCATTCTATAGACGTTCAGTGGGTCAGAACTGTTCTAAAAGCTGTTTTATGAGGTTTTTGAGATCCAATTTTGACCTAAAACATACTCATTCATGGGGGTTGTTGGGGGTACATGCAGGGGTCTACCAGGATGTTTGCACTGACACGGTGGCTCTCCTGTAGCTCTAAAGGCCTCCGGGGTAAAGACTGCAGTTATCTAGTTTGCATGGCAAATGTAAATGAACGTCTCACACAAACCAGCAGTCGACTTCATCAGAACGAGGCGCTGCAGCCGAATCAGTAAAAAGCCTTAAACGGGTGTAAGTGAGTCTGAGCCGCAGCTGGTCTCCCCACTGCACTCCTCCCGCACTTTGCCCTCCTCCACACAGTGACCAGGTTACATGATCAATAGCTGGCGGTGCTTCCGCCCGTTTCCTCCCAGCTGTGGTGGGAATCAGTACCGAAGTTTAAACTGTGCTCTCTCCAGACCGATGTAGTTTCAGGTGTGAGCGGAATTGATCCTAATAATGAAGACAGTTCCTGCCTCGTTCGCTACACACTGTAGAAACTCGAGTAGAGATGAATCTTACCGGATGTCTCTGCTGCCCGTCGCCCAAACTCCAACACACAGGAGGAGAAAATAAATACGTCGTAAATTCTCCACCAGAGCTGCCATATGATAAAAACTCGAGCGGCTAGATCAAACACAGCTGTATTTCCATTATTCTCGAGTTCCCCTGAGCTTCCCAGCACTGAACTGTCATGTGACTCAGTCATGTGCCGCGCCGGGGCGCCATCTACCGTCGCCGGGGCGCCATCTACGCGTGGGAATGAAGCGTAGGAACGAATTAGTAAGCCGCGATCTCGTTCCCATGACTTACTAAGTCATGGCCACGACTTAATCATTTAATCCACACGCCTTACTAAGTCGTGACCACGCATTAGGATCTCGTTCCCACGCGTCAATTTGGCGTGGCCGCGCATTATTTTTATTTCCGCAGGATGCCTCCAGCGGGGCTCCGTATGTGCCGGTATACAGAGTCTTATTTACCGTGTAGCTTCCGCAGAGAGTGAGATAAACGCGTATTCCTGATTTTACATCCGCTCAACCTTCGGCTGTATTAAACTTTCACACTTGAGAGGTGAAGAAGTGCTCTATATTTATTTATATATATTTATTAGTGTTGTTTATTCTCAGTTGTGCAGGTGGGATGACGAAAGCTCAGTAGACACTATCTGGATTTAAACATGAACAACTTTATTTCAATTAAAGATAGCGCTTAAAGCCCTTATTGCAGAGACCCAGAAGCCAATGTGGAATCTTCCTGAAGTCCGAGATGCTTCAGCTTTTTAAGCAAAATTTACGCACACACATACCGCAAAATCCATACATTAGCACGTGACAATATCTTATGGTATGGCTTACATCTGGTTTTGGTTATTATGGCCTCAGCTTCTAGAAAGACAGAGAGGCCCAACTCTCTCCTGGGACCTGAAACTAGGGCCCCCTCGCTCAGGCTCCGTCGACACACATAGAGCCTTTTTCAGCCAGAGCTCCATTGAAACACACGGCCTTTTGAGCCTTTTGATAGACTTTCAGACAGAAAACAGCTAGATGTATATTAAAGCCCGATATCATATCAATATCATACACTTCATTAGTTACACTGGATGTAGTTCACATCCATATTTTAGGTATCGGTCAGTTTTTTGTTTTTTTTTTGTTTTTCATTCATTTTATTTTATTTACCTGATTTTTAATTTTATTTTGCTTTGTTATTTATGTGTGGATGTTTGTATCGTCCGTTCATTTGAACAGGTTCTGTATAAATCTGTATGTTTAATTATTCCAACACGTAACCGGAGCTCTACATTTACTCCTGTAGATGCATGAGTGTTTAAACACGATTTAAAATAGGTTCCTTGGATGTAGCACGTCTTCATTCAGCTGACATGAATACTTTATCTTCATCCACGACCCTTAGACTCTTAATAGTAAAGCACCCTGAGATGAGACCCTCATTTAAAGTTATTAAAACCATCATGTACAGGGCAAGACATAAACATCCGATGAAGTCATGTTTAACAAGCACACAGGGTTCCTCATTATACTTTACTAGTCACACACAAACTTCACTGAATGGAAGGAAAGTGGTCTAATCGCCCTTTGATGCTTGCGTTAAAAACCGATGAATTGTGGACACCTTAAAGGCTGTACAACATCCCTTGTTATGTCACGCGCATATTTCGCTTTGCTTGTGATCAAAATGATAAACTGAAAAATATTTTAGAGACGTTTTTCCGAATCGGACTCCAAAGATGGCGTCCCTTTCGGCGACCGCACGAAAGCGAGAGTCATGGGTTTTGTAGTTTATTTGTGTTTTAATCTCTGAATGGATAGGAAACAATACGTTCCTTTTGGGTGTACGCGTAGCCAGTTGTGCTACTCTGTTTACGTGATTGCAAAACAATTGTTTCGCAAAAGTTTCAGATTTAAGCCCTTTTTCAATCCGTTATTAAAAAAAAAAAACAATCACTGTGGCGAAATGAACGAGTGTAGCCGGCAGGTGGCGCAGCTCTGCGCTCCACTTCCCCGCAGCGTCCACACAGCACTGAACCACTGGAGACTTTTTGTGTTCTCAATTCATAATATATCATAATGCATTTGGCAGAAGAAAACATACATGATATTGGACTAAGTGTAGAGATAAATGCCCCCAAAGCCACGCGCACATTCAGCGATATCGACGCTCAAACGGCCGTCAACACAGGCGGAACCCAAAACTCGCTGGTTGTCTCTCGGCGGACTGGAAGTGGAGGAGCCGATTGAAGCCGAAGGGGACTCGGCGTCCCTCTGCTGGCATGTGAGAAGTAACATGGCACCTTCTATAAGCATGAAATACGGACTTTTAACCAGCAGAAGGTCGCTTTGCAGTAAGATATTTCCACATGCCACATGTAGACAGAGACCGACAGAGATTAAGAGCTTGAGCTCGTCCGCTAATTCAAGCTCGCAACACGACGAACAGTACTGTATTGATCTCGTCAGGTAAGCAGTGCTGAGCTGTCATTACCTAGCTGGGCTCCAAATGGACGAAATCATAAGCTAAAGCGTTTAAAACAACAAAAAGGTCCTTTTGTAGCCTCCTTTACCCTGCTGTGATTTTCCTCCGTTCAGTTTGTTTGGGACCACCCGTTTTCAGGTGTCCTTGAGCGAACGTTGCATTTGCTCTTCGCGATGAATGAACTGAAGAGTTGGGTCAAGAGAGTTGACTGCTGTTTCTTTCTTAGGATCCATCATGATCAACGTTTTGCCACCATATCCAGATACACAGTGGTGGACAGTAACAAAGTAAATGTAATTCGTTACTGTACTTAAGTAGTTTTTTCGTGTATCTGTACTTTACTTAAGTTTTTCCACTTTGGGCAACTTTTTACTTTCACTCCACTACATTTCAAAGTCAAATATCTGACTTTTTACTCCACTACATTTTGAGAAATCTGTCGTTCCTTTTGTTTTTGTGTGTATAAAAATGTAACATGTCAAAACAAAAGAAGTGCAAAGCCAGAGCACCAATCAGGGCAGAGTGGTCACTTTGTTCTGAGTTTGTTTTGACCTGTTGGTCAAACCGACCCAGTGCAGCATCGTAAAAATTTGGGAGCACACATGTCACCTAAATGATGAACTAACCTAACTTTGTGTAAATAGACCACAATATAGAAATATGTACACACAGCTGTGACTGGCATGTTTTGTTTTTTTTCTGAATTCATACAAACACTTTCATTTGATAGTAAATTAGTTAGTTTATGTTTATGAACAGAGACCTACAGATCAACACAGTAAAGGAAAACTTATTTGTGATCCTGAGTTTAAAGCCAGTTTTTATTAAACTTGTCACTAATTTACAAAGTAATCTTAAACTGAAACTTTGCTTGTTTGTAAAAGTGATTTCAGAGCCACTCGGTTCTCCCTGATGGAAACTGTTTACTTTCAGTGTTTTGTGCTTATGATCATTTTAATTGACGTCAGCGTCACTAATTAATGACGTTCTATTAAAAGACTGGTTTACCAAGAGAGACGCTGGAGGATTTTCACCTAAAATGAGTTCAGGAAGCGAGTCTTGTTATAAAAATGACAACAGGACATCAGAGCCAGAATTAATCTTTTAGTACTTTTACTTTCAATACTTAAGTAAATTTGAAGGCAAATACTTTTGTACTTTTACTGAAGTTGAGGTCTAGAGTAAGGACTTCTACTTTTACTGGAGGAATATTTTACCTTGGGTATCTCTACTTTAACTCAAGTACATGGTTTGTGTACTTCGTCCGACTCTGCAGATACATCTTTTAACTGGTGAATTTATCTGCTTTAAGGTGCACCCAGTGCTGACACTGGTGTTTAGTTGAGCACAGAGGAGCACTCTGGTCCATGTCTGTACCATGCACTCTGGTCTGTACCATGTTCAGTGACAGTTGTTGACTGCAGGGGTGTAAAGCGCCCCAGTACTGCACAGAGTCCTGACCTCAACCCAGTAGAACACCTTTGGGATGAATTAGTGCGGAGACTGCGAGCCAGGCCTTCTCATCCAACATCAGAGTCTGATCTCACAGATCTGCGCTTCTGGAAGAATGGCCAGAAATTCCAATAAACACTCTCCTAAACCTTGTGGAAAGCCTTCCCAGAAGAGTTGAAGCTGTTATAGCTGCAAAGGGTGGGGCGACCTTATATTAAATCCTATGGATTAAGAATGGGATCTCATTTAAGTTCATATGCGTTGTGAAGGTAGACGACTTGAATACTTTTGGAAATATAGTGTATATTGTTCTTTTAAGAGCCTTTTAGGTATTGTTACAATGTCCAGCTTGTAACATTAACAGAACCCTTTTTGGTGGTAAATAGAACCATATACAAAATATTCTCTAGAATCTAAACATGCAAATGGTTCTCTTTATCAGCTAAAAAAGACAGTGGCTGCGTAAAGAAAAACATGCCATGTATGCAAACGGTGTCAGTTTGCATTACCTTTTATTTACATGATTTATATGATTACATGATGTACATGATTTATTTACATTACATGATTATGATCTGCTCTACCAAATGTTGGCATATTTAGTTACTATTAATAGTATTGTTAGTTTTTGTATCTTAATATAGACCTAGACCTTTTGTATCTTAATATAGACCTAGGGGGCAGTCATGGGCTGGAGGTTAGGGAACTGGCCCTGTGACTGGAAGGTTGCTGGTTCAATCCCCAGCACTGACAGTCCATGACAGAGGTGTCCTTGAGCAAGACACCTAACCCTCAATTGCTCCCCGGGTGCCACTCCGGGTAAGTGTGCTCACTGTGTGTGTGTGTGCCCCCTAGTGTGTGTGCATTCACTAGTGTGTAGTGTGTATGTGGTGTTTCACTTCACGGACGGGTTAAATGCGGAGGTGGAATTTCCCCAGTTGTGGGATTAAAAAAAAAAAATCACTTAACTTAAAACATTTGACATCATGAGAGTATAACTAGGCATATTTTTGAATACAAAGGTTTACGTATGAAATCTGCAACTTTCACATGCTAGTACAGCTAAATTATCGATGGCCGATATCAGCAGAGACTGTTGTCTTGAATATCAGAGAGGAAAAAAAGAAATTAAAGTGATCCGGTCTTGTTACAAATCTCTCTAGAAATAACACACACACTGTTTGATGTGATGGTGTTAGCTCTGTATTTCTTCCTACAGGGTATTAAAATAATTAAGCATCTTAAATGAAGCACTTAAATTAAAAATACCTCATTTTAAAAGCATAAGTTTTAAAATCAGATCAGTGATACTTTTTTAATCCCACAAACGGGGAAATTCCACCTCATTTAACCCATTTGAGCCCGGGGAGCAAATGGGAGTTAGGTGTCTTGCTCAAGGACACCTCAGTCATGTGCTGTTGGCACTGGGGATTGAACCAGCAACCTTCTGGTCACAGGGCCAGTTCCCTAACCTCCAGCCCACGACTGCCCCATAATGAATGTTTCAGTATTAGTATCGAAAAGCAAAAGCAGTATCATGTCATCTCTAATTTTTAGCATTGTATATAGCCTATAGCCTCTTAATGCTTGCCCTCCCCTTGCATTTCATACCAAATAAATACATGCTCTTCTGGTTGTAGCCAAGTCCGTGTCTAACTTTGGCTACATGTGACCACAGTGAGGAACTGAGAATTAGTTTGAAGATATGTCTGTTGAACCTGTTGCCCTGCTGTCTACAGAGTAACAAAACCTCACGACAGCAGTCACAGTTTGCGTATTTGCTGAAATCAGGCCTAATTCTTTTGTACGGAAGTCTTTGAACTCAGTGTTGTTAACAGAGTTAGCGTAACCCCAGCATTTATGTTCAAACATCATTCACTGTACACCATTATAGGGATAGTATATAAATGCTCTTGTATATCAGATTTTTGATGTTCTCTCATGGACAGATCTCGAGACTATGAAGGCTTCGTGTGCTCTTTGCTTCTTCCTGAGGCTGCTCGCCGCTCCTCCTTGGCGCTGAGAGCTTTCAATGTGGAACTGGCACAGGCAGGTATTCATGATGATCAGTGCACTGAAACTCATGTATGTACTTCTGTAGACACGCTGGCTAAGATTAAGGTGATTTTAATGATCATTTATATGTTAATGGGCAAAGATTGAATCAGGCACATTGAGAATCTTCATATGTTTTTGAATGATTTTGATGGATTTAATAAACTGCGATTCATTAATTTCACATGAACGAATTTTGAATTCCTTTGTTTACATCTTGATTGAATGATTGAATTATGCAGAAATTGAAAAAAGTTGTGCTCTCTTAGTCCTATACAGTGTGCTGTGTAAATTATGAAATATTTCCTGTGTAGTGCACTATTCGTCCAGTGTGGTACACACTGAATTCCGAATGGCTTCGTCAGACACCATTTCAGTGCAAGTGGCAGTATTATAATTCCTGTGTAGTGCACTATGTAGGGAGCAGGGAGCCATTTGAGAATCAGCCCCAGCGTGGGCAGAGAGATGTACAATGGCGTTAGGTTGGTGCTAAATAACACTGGAAGTTGCGTCATGGTGTTAGTGGTCATTGTAGTTGTAATTTGGCTCTTTCGGCTGCTTTAAAAGAACTACAAGCCTCTTATGGCTGATTGGTTTATGTTAAAAGGGATTACATCTTTCTAAACATATCTGAATAATACCCACCCACATTTCATAGTCCTTCAATATGCGAACTTAAAATGTTAGAGAAAAGTTCATTTGCAGAAAAAAAAAGTTAATCTATTCTAATATTTAAAATTTTGACTGTTTAGTGTGAGTGTTATATGTTCAAAGCTGTATAACCATGTGGCCTGAATCTTTACTTTATATGGACCATTTACATTAGGTTAAGGACTCTGTCTCTCAGAAGACCATTGGTCTAATGCGTATGCAGTTTTGGAAGACGGCGGTGGAGGATATATACAGAGATGACCCTCCTGTCCAGCCTGTCAGTGTGGAGTTGTGGCGGGTTGGTTTTCTTCTGAGCTCAACAGCGTTCATGAAAGATGACATTTGTTAAAAAGATAACATGATTGAACTAAATGCCAAAAAATATATTTTCTATTTATGTACATTCACATACACATGATTTTATGTGGTAATTTGCTGAAAATACTGCATTGACTTGTGAATGTGATCACAATTTAAATGCTCTGGTTAA
Organism: Pygocentrus nattereri; assembly: GCF_015220715.1. Taxonomy (NCBI): domain Eukaryota; kingdom Metazoa; phylum Chordata; class Actinopteri; order Characiformes; family Serrasalmidae; genus Pygocentrus; species Pygocentrus nattereri. The sequence continues at coordinate 33,430,876 of NC_051213.1, read as the reverse complement.
ATGTGGTTTTTGCAGTGCAAACACTGATGTTGAAATCAAGTAAGTATTGTATCAGAAAAGGGAACGAACTGTGATTCCTAAACGTAAATGTACCGGTCTTTGCAGGCAGTGAGGAAACACACACTGACGAGGAGATGGCTGTTAAAGATCATAGCTGAAAGGGTAAGATTTGCTTTTTTTGAGCAGAAGTTTGGATGATTTACTAGATTTAACTCTTGTTGATTTCATTAAAGCGACACACTGGGCAAAATGAAAAATACAACTTTTACAAGTTGAACATACCTACAGTGATGCCACAGTAATCCCAAAAGCCTCCACTTTAAAGATAAGGCTCTCAGTGTTTGTATGCTGTATGTGCGTAATGTATTATGGGTGTTGTAGTGCTAGAGCATTATTAGATGGGAACACAAACAGAATACAAAATCGTGAATTCTGTTGAACTGATGAGGCTGATGGGTGCGATGCGGACATACAGATTACTGAATGACAGTAATCGACATTTTTATTACACTACAAATTACATGACAAATAGCCTATTAAATGCTAGTTTTAGGCAAAGCCAAAAGATTAGTTGTTTCTATATTGGACGGTGTTATCAACGGCAATTTTTTGAGTGGGGAGAATTTATTCTAATTATGAGTTAGACCAGTGGTTCCCAACCCTGGTCCTGGAGGACCCCCTGCCCTGAACATTTTAGTGTGTGCCCTGCTCCCAACACCCCTGATCCATTTATTGGGCTAATAGAGCTAAAGTGGATGTGTTTTTTGCAGGAAAGGACAATGGACACAAAGGGGCATGACTAGGCTTGTGGACCACTGACACATTTTGTTGTGCTGTGTACAACAGAACCATGACAAACTGGCAAAGATTTTATACATTATAACATTACCTAGTATGCTATTATACATAATACAATGTCCTAGACTTCAAGTTTTCAGAGTGTTTTGATGTGAAATACTCCATTCTAGACAAACTGAGTCAGAATCGTTCAGCATAGGGGTGATGGGAACCAGATGTCTACAGCGATTAATACCACTAAAAACTGCATCACAGAAAACAAGTACACTGAATGGTTACAAGTGCATTATCTGAGACATTTTTTAATGAGAGTTTTGAGATAAGCCTTTGGCCTAAAACACATTTTTAAAATAAATAAAATTCAGGGTAAGGACAGGTGTTTTACTATTATCAAAATTAAAATAATAAAATCTCAGAAGATGGATTTCGGTCAGCTGGTCATTTTTGATTGCAGATAAAGCAAATAATGGGTATGTTTGCATTGTAGATATTGTGAGCCCTGGTTGCTATCACCAGCACTTAGTTACTTTTCTGAGTCATAAAGTTTCTCTAGAATGAATCATTTTACATCAAACCAATCTGAAAAACTTTGTTTACATCTCAACGATTGACTTATGCAGAAGTCTTAAAAGTCATTGCAATTCCAGTTAATACTTTTGCTCAAGTATATTTGGTCGCTGCAATTTAGTTACCTTTTGTTGTGCTCCTTTATGCTTAGTCTCTGATATTTAAGGTTTTTTTTTTCATTTTGCTGAATTTACGAAGATGTTCTGCTGCTTTATTTTATTTTTGTCTTCAGACAGGTACTTTTACTTCTACCTGAGCCATTATTTCACAAATGTAACAAAACTTTGAACTTCCGGTTCAAGGTGCTTCATACCACATCCAGATTCTTTAGTATTCATCATCTTTCAGTCCAGAAATAGTCTTCATTACACTGCTTCTGTTTTCATTCAGGAACACAGCCATGCTCAGTCTTACTGATGGAAATTTCTCCATTCTGAGTGTCTGATGTCTAACACCTACCAAATATGTATTATGTTATTAAGCAGTAATGGAATCTTCTGTTTGCTTTTTGACAGGAGAAGGACATGGAGGACAGGGCATACAGGAACCTTCAGGAGCTGGAGACGTATGCAGAGAACACTCAGTCTTCTCTCCTCTATCTCCTCTTGGAGACTCTAGGTGAGCTTTGTCAGTGTGAAAACCTGGAGCTACCCTGACTTTTTAGTACAGATGATTTTTCCCCCCAATTATTTTCATGGATTGGTTTTTATCACAGCAAATCTTATCTGAATGAAACACATTGATATACTCTTGTGATGTGTTTTATAGGTAGTTTGCTGGTGGCTGACTTTTTTGAGGTGTTTATTTAGTTCATTGTTTTTGCTTTATAAATATCAATGTTTTTGTGAAGATGTTTTTGGACTGGAACTAAAGAAACGTGATATTTTAGACTTTTTACCTTCAAATGAAGACAAAATTTAAAAAAATGTTACTACAGACTAATTGATGTAAAGATCTTATTTAAAGGAATAGTTTGGTGAAAAATCAAAGGAACATGATTTATCACTTAGCCAGATGCAGTCGATCAGTCAAGACACAAACTTGGATCTGAAGTTTGCTTCTTTAGTTTTGTATCAAAGATGCTTGGCTAGCATTGTTAACAAACACTGGATTTCACTTGCCCAAAAACTTCTCTCAACCCTCTCAAAACTCATCCAGGTCTTCATTTATTTTACACAAAGTGATGTGGTTTAGAACACCATACTTACTTACGTACTTACTTTAGCCTATAAAAAACCAAAAATAACTGTCTCCTCATAGGTGAATTGTGGGGCTACCATTGTAAGCACCCTGAACCAGTTTAAGATTCTAGCATGTACTTAACAAATTGAGACTGGGGACGGTGTAAGTCCAGTGTTGGTTAGCAATGTTAGCCCAGCATCTTTGTTGTAAACTAAAGAAGCACACATCAGATATAGAACATTTTCATTACTTTTCCCCTGAAGTCCATTAATGTTGTTTGTGTGGTTTATGTACCAAAACAGTCAATAATTATTTTTTGCATGACCATTTCCATCCTTTTTTATAAGCTGTTGTTAAACCGCCTGTTTTTTTTACAGACTGATATGTTTAAATGTCCTCTTTTCTGATTGGCTGTTCTTTACTCGTTCAAATAGCAGTTAGGGTTAAAACACTCTTGGATGGGGCTGAACTAGTGTAGACTGAATAAGTGGATGTATGGAAATGCATTGTATTTCATGTATTTCATCACAAAATCAGTGAACACTTAACAGGTTGTTTTTGCAAGTTCATTTCCATATATGGACTGAACGGACCAGTGAATGTTTTGATTCTAACATATATCCAACTTTTATTTCATAATTATAAGGAAAGTGTCATTTTCTGTGATATGGGAAGCAAAAGTCATTAACTGAGTTTTAACTAAGTTTAACATGCCGTACTCTGTGTGTGTTTATAAAGGAGTGAAAAATGTCCATGCAGACCATGCCGCCAGCCACATTGGCAAAGCACATGGGATTGTGACGTGTCTACGAGCCACTCTCTACCACAGCCAGAGACGCAAGGTCTATCTGCCCATGGACATCTGCATGCTGGTGGGTGCACTGCTGAGTGGTATCATGCAATACATAAAGGTCATCTCCCAGTTGTCAGTTAGTCCTTCAGCCTCAAGATGGGAAGTACTTAGGGTCAGTGTGGTGGAACAGCAGGGCCCATTTCTGTAGCAAGCTCAATACATTAAGGTTTAAAGTGGAATTCCACCAAGGTTTTAAATTTCTTGATAATTCAGTATATGAAATGTAAACAAAGACATTCCGTGTGGATTGATGTGCAGTACAGAAACTTACTTTAAGGTGATAAGAACCAAATATATTTATTGTCCAAACCCGTGATCCTACACATATCTTCTGAGTTTTAATATGTAATGTTGGTGATGGTAAAATAGTGATGAATCTGGAAAAAACATGTTTTCTTTGGCTACTGTTATGCCTTACAACACCCTACATCTCTTTGCCATGAATGAATTTGAAGAAGAAAAAAAAGGAGTTTTGGCTGAAATCTTGCAGAACTTTAATAAAACAACACCTCAGGCATCAGACAGCAAATTCATGAACATTAATAACATGTAAAAACTTTTTGTGATGTGGCTTTAAGTGCTGTTGAATAGCTCTGGTCTGGTTCTCATCACCACCACTGTGAACAGTTTGACTTTGTAGGATTCTCTACAATGAAGGATTTCACATCAAACCCCTTTTGATGGCTTTGTTTACATCTTGAAGATTTAATTATGCTCTGATGTAATTGGCCAGTGCCTACTCTATAATTAAGCCCAGACCTGTTGCCTTAGTTTCAACCTGTTACCTGTTTGTTACCATCTGTCATTACTCTAATTTGAATGGGCTGTAAACAGACTGAGGGATTAAGATAATCATCTGGTGACAATAGAAGGAATATTCTAGGTCATCTAACCAAATATCACAGCTAGAAAAGCAAGTACTGAGATGTCTATAGTGTCTTTTATTGTTGTTCTTTGTCTGTTTTTTTAATGTTGTAATCCAGACTGCAGAGGGCACTGTTGTAACATAACAGAAGTGAATGCAGCACACAGCATTATCAAACAGTACAAAAATCACTTGATTTATCTTTTGAGTTGAAATATAATTTTAAGATTGTGACAGCTCTGGCAGGTTATTTCAACCTGCTGAATGGTTGTTATTCACACAGAAATTTCGATTTGTAAATCTTTTTTTTTCCCATTTTAAATTGAATCACTCTCATACATCTGTAGTGCTCATTTTGATGTGGATTAAAGGATTACATTGTGAGTAGCTCAGTGAGTAGCAAATCATATTTATATAGTGTTAGTTAAAGGTAGTTAGCCAAAGAAGAGGCTAATATTAAACAAATGCTGAAGAACACAACATTGTAGTTGGTGTTTGTCTCAGGCTGTAGTGTAAATGCCAGTGTAGACAAACTTCAGACTGCCCAAAGGCATTGAAATCTGCTGTACAACAGTCTCACTGTCATTAGAGACATTCTTTTAACATGCATCTAAAGCAGTAATCTTTTCAGAACAGACCTAAGCAGTCAGTCACGTTCTACTGATTGTCAGATTGTCATGATGAGCTCAGGTGTCTAAAGCCTAATTGTCTGTGGAGTTAGCGGTGCTTAGTTGAGAATTTTAAGGTACATTTTGTTTGGTACAGATGTGCATGTGTTGTCTTTTTAATTGTGTTGAGTTACAAAGTGGATAATGGATTTGTTCTTTTGAAGGTCTGCTGCTCTGCATCTGTACATGTTTTACTTCCTCACGCAATTCGCACCGGATAAAATTGAGGGTGAAACAAAACTGTCATTATTTTCTTGCCTTTCTTTGATAAACAGAGTACATGAAAGCTTGTTGCCTTTCATGCAAAAATGTTCAAATGTGCCAGTTATTTTTGTGCCAGTATGGAGATTTATGAGCCAGTATAGGCCTTTTACAGAATGAGCCATCACTTTTTAGAAAGACCTCAATTTATACTTGTTCGAGGGGTAGAGATGGGCATCCCTACTAATTCTCATAGTTGAGTATCTGTACCAGTCATACATCCCTGTCCTGATTTTACTTCCAAACCTTTTTTTTACTAACTAGCTAGTACACAAGTGAATTAGAATAAATGACAACTTTTGCAGTTAACTGTATTAGATTACATTATGTAAATATGTTAATCTGCTAACTCTGCCCATGGGTCCTTGAGAAGGTTGAGGATATAAAATTAGGATTCATACTGGTTAACTGAGGAGAAGTTAAAAAAACCCAAAAACAATCATAAAAATACTGGGGCCAAAATGAAATAGGGTTGTAGCTGGAGGCCTATTCTTTTAGGTGATAGCACTGGTTTTAAGTGGCTAAAACATTAGTACTGGAAAAAAATTGCAGCAAGCAGAGGAATACTTATGAAACAGGGGCTGCCTCGTCAGATGAGCTAAAGCTACAGCTAACAGGGCCCACCCCAGACACTGATAACATCTCTAACACAAGACTTTTTTTTGCTCAGTGGACGATGTGCCAACATGTTAGATTTTCAGAGAAATATATTTCCGCTGTTTCTGGATCAGCATTGTTAGAGAAAAAGCTATGCCGCATCTGCCTTCTCAGCCTTGTCCTTAATAACACATCCTTGGCAAAGAGCTGAGTGGCACAGTCCAGTATAAATACTTCCTCACAAATATGTGCTGAACCACATTTTAGAGTCACGCATCTGTGATGAAACGATGAGTGCTGGAAGAGTAAGTTCAGTATTCGGATACTGGAATCTCCAACAGTTAGGCGAGAACTCCAGTACTCGTGCACATCCTCAATGAGGTGTCTTAAAAGATGTTTGCTAAATTTTGAGTGTGTGTGTTTGTGTGTGTGTGTGTGTGTGTGTGTGTGTGTGTGTGTGCGCGCACATACAGCAGTGTAATGTTTCATGTCATGTCATGAAAAATAGTGTCAGCTACAGTAAACATGGTAAGCATACCTAATCAGTGAATTAGTCCACTGCAGACTTTTATTTTATTAGTTGCAAAAATGACAAAAAAAATTGTTAATCTCTATTATTTATATAAAAATGATTCACCAGCTTATATTTCATCATTGTGATAGGCCTACAAATACAAAAATCAAAATAGCTGGAAGGCACATTTAGACATTAAATTCTATGCTTTTTTGATATTTTGGTTTCAGGTTGTACAACAATGCTTAGTTTTGATTATAATGTTCTCCTGACGGTGCCTCCAGGTGCCCTTCTGATGTGGCAGAGTAGGCCCTAGGGGTGGGTTGGGGGGATAACTTGGTTGGTTATTGCATTATGGTCCCTTTATGCCTCAAGAGTTTGAACATCTGGAAAGTATAATGAATATTTCAGTTGGCACAGCCTTGGAATTACATTGAGTAAACATACATTTGGAGCAGTCCAGTGATATACATGTTTTTTTCTGTGGAGCTGAGATTAAGACTGAACTGTTGATATGTTTCCCAGCATGGGGCATCTCAGGAAGACTTCATCCGTGGCAGCAGAGAGCAGAATGTCAGGGATGTTGTGTATGACATTGCCAGCCAAGCTCATATCCATCTCCAACACGTACGTGTATTTATTAAAAATTGATAATTTTTGTTAATATACTGTGGATGTTTTGTCGTATTGACTGAATAGCATTAACTTCAAGTAACCTCAGATAGATGATGCTTGAAATACTAGTCACTTTAAATAAGAAAATTTGCATCAGCATGTGTCTCAGTGTTATATTAGTTATATGCTGCATTGACCCTTGACTAATTTGTCATCCACTAATCAGACTCTTTTTATACAGGCTAGATCATTCAGTAAAAATGTTCCCGATGCTGCCATGCCTGCTTTTCTGCACACAGTAAGTGATTTTATGTCTCTCTGTCTCTCTCTGTCTCTCTCTCTCTCTCTCTCTCTCTCTCTCTCTCTCTCTCTCTCTCTCTCTCTCTCTCTCTCTCTCTCTCTCTCTCTCTCTCTCTCTCTTGCTTGCTCGCTCGCTTTCTCTCTCTTTCTCTCGCTCTCTGTCTGCCCTCCATAACATAACCTGCCTGGTCCTTCCTGTGTAATTAGATGACCCTGGTATGGCTTGGCTTTTTTCCTCTATTACAGTTTTTTCTTCAAGCAAGCATCCAACACTGAAGTGGAGGAAAGTGACAAACTGTTCTGACTGTAATTTCCAGCATTTCAAACAAAGCTCCTCATAATGGTCGCGTGTTCTGACCAACAAGGGGCGTTATTAAATTTAATGAGCATCAATTTCCTTAAATTTTCTGTCTGTTTTAACCTCGCAATTCTAAGAATACGTTTATACACCAGCTACTGTCACTTTTCAAAAAGCCACTCTAAAGTACATTTAGTTATTATTTTAATTGTATTATTTTTTTGGATGATAGACTTATAAATGTATGGTTAGAATGTTTTTAAAAGTGTCAACATTTGATATGAGAGGATTTGCAGGAAACAAAGTGTGTTCAGATGGCACTTTTACCATTCTCTGACACAATAATCAATGGAAACCGATGGGCAAAAGTAGTGAACACCCAAATGTCACTTTGTATGTGCATCTCCTTACATCTCACCTCAAAACCATCTATGTTAATGTAGAGTTGATTAATACTGGTGGCCCTTTTCTGTGAACATATATGGCCTGCTGCTTTGTGCTTTAGTTGTTGAGTGCTCCTATGCATTTTCACATGATGATAACGCCACTTACTGTTGACTGAGACAGCTGTATCTGGGCAAAAATTTGACTTTTGGGCAAGTGTCATCCTATTATATGGCTGCATTGAAAGTCACTGAGCTCTTCAGTATGATCCATGTTATTATCCATGTTGTCTATTAAGAGTGCATGACTGAGTCTTTGATTTTATACAGTTGTAACAATAAATGTAACCTGCAAAGGCTGAACGTACTACAGTCCCATTTCCAAAAACCTGGCACACTGTGCAAAATCTAAATAAAAACAGAATGTGATGATATGCACATCATTTAAGCACTATATATAGAAATGATATTGTTTTTTTGAAAAATTAATGCCCATTTTGAATTTAATGGAAGAAACGTTTAAAAAAAATAAGGTTGGGACGGGGGCCTGTTTACCACTGTGTTGCATTACCTCTCCTTTTAACAACACTCTAAGCATTTGGGAACTGAACAGCCAAATTGCTGTAGTCTTGAGAGTGAAATATTTTCCCATTCTTGCTCATTGTAGGGTTTCAGCTGCTCAACAACTTTGACATATTTTTCATTTCATCCCATCTTTTTTGGAAACTGGGTTGTAATTGAAAGACATGTTCACGTACTTTGGATTGTTTACTTGAGATAATTAAGAGTAAATGGTGGTCTTTTGTGATCTGTTATATAATCTGTTAATCAGTTTTTATAGCTAAAGTCTCACTTTCTTGATGACAAAAGAAGTAATAACTTTGAAATTGTACTATTTCTTTTTTTTGGAAAGAATTGAAAGAAGCAGCTTTACTGAGTCAGGTGAAAAAACACAGTGAAATATGATCTGCGTGCCCTGCCGTGAGTCACCCTGTGAAACCTAAAATAATAAATGTCAGATGTGTTGTCACAATTCTTTTTTTTTTTTTTTTGTGGACCACGTCAAATGCACAGGCACAATAATGTGTTCCTCGGTATTTAGGCCTCAAATACAAAATCAACATTTAGACTCATGGAGCTACAACGACAACAGTAAATAATACACTTCCATCCTCAGAAGACATATCCTTCACTAGGTTTTGAATTTGCAAGCATGTTGAAAGAGTACTCAATCATCAAATGCATCTTCCACATGTTTCATGCAATTACACATTTCCACCAGAGAGGTCTCCAAATCCCCATATTTCACATAGTGTAGCTTTAAAAAAATATTATTGGATTAGTTTGTAGTTAAGTAGACTGTAACTGAAATGGTTAATGTCAGATTGTTTGTCTGTACTGCAGGTCGCTATTGAGGACTACCTGGAAAGAGTGAGGAAAGTAGACTTTGATGTCTTTCATCACAGCCTGCAGAGGAGGAACCCACTACTGCCCATCCAGCTTTATTTTCGATCATGGAAAAAGACATACTGATATATTTTTTTTAAATCTAGCTCTTAATTTATACAGAATACATTCATGTTGCAAGTCATGATCCAAACGTAGACACCATGTGGTGTAGGGAATGGTATAGATGCACTTACATCTTTTTTGATATCAGTTTTCTGATTGTCGGCACTAAAGATCAAGTATATTAGAGAAGTCATTTCTAGACGCAAGTTACAGAGTAGAATTTCCTTAAAAACCAACAAGAACATAACAAGAAGGTATCAGTCTAGGAAAGGGACCTTGAACTGGTATTGTTTGAAATTCAAAACGAAATTATTTTTCCTGCTGATTCTTAATTACACTATGTATTTACAGAGTTTTGCAAAATTGAGTTGCCTTTTTTTTTAAGTGTTCTATTCATCTATTTATTTAAGTATTTATTTGGATTACTTGATGACGTGAATCAGAGAGAACAATGCAGCAGCATTACCATTTAATTTGTCTAAATCAATGAAAGAATTGGATTGGGGCAGTTTTCCTGTCTTGTAATTCACACTGTTCATACACAGTGCCTGAATACAAAAAGCAGCAGTCAATAACACGAAACAACCTTAAGCTTGGTCTATTGATTGATGTAGTGTTGCTGTTATTGTGAGGCTGCTAATTTTGCTCACAGTGGGGCAAAGTTGTGTTTAGGAAATAAGACACTCTGATCAATGAGTAATTGGGCATCAGTCATGTGTGAATGAGATGTTTTTGCTTATACCTGATTACAACAATTATCCATATTTGTTTTACTCGGCCCTCCTGGTTTCACTTCGCTGAAGTTGATCTCAGTGCTGCTTCAGAATCTGACTGTGTCCATGGTGATTCACTGGAACGCCCCAGACTTTTGGAACTGTTGGAACTTTCCCAGACGTTGCTATTCGACGCAACATCCATTTTTATTGCAATTACACTCTTAATAAAGGTGGTTCTGCAATGGTTCTTCTGTAAAAGGAATGGTCCCATTTCAAACTGCAAGTTCTATATAGAAACATTTCACACTTTAAAGGGACTTTGCATGGGGAAGAAGATTCCTTAGGTTGATGGAGAATAGGTTGTATATGGTTCTACATTGACATTGTAACAGTAGAAGAACTCTTCGGTGAGTTTCTTGTGTAACATACTCTGCATTGAACTGAAGAACCATTTCAGCATACCTCACGGTTAGTCATTCCCTTTACTAAAGAACACTTGAAGAACCATCTTTTCAAGAGAGTTGGCATTGGACTAGCTATGTTCAAATGTAGTGAAGTACTACATATGTAGTTTTACAAATGTAGTTTTTGTTGGTTAATCTAAATTTCTGTCTAATTATTAACACCGATAAGCTTTTTTTCCCTCGCTATCTATCTATCTATCTATCTGTCTGTCTGTCTGTCTGTCTGTCTGTCTGTCTGTCTGTCTATCTATCTATCTATCTATCTATCTATCTATCTATCTATCTATCTATCTATCTCTCTGTCTATCTATCTATCTATCTGTCTATCTGTCTGTCTGTCTGATACTACTGTTGTGCTTGGTTTGTTCTCTAGGGGCTCAGATCTGGATTTCTGTAGCTTTTCATTGTGACAGTGCCTGGAGTTAAAAAACACAAAACTAATATATATATATATATTTTTTATTTGATTTAAGATGTTTAGCAATAGCGAACAAGTTTAGTAGCAGCCAACAACCTGGCGGACCACAGAGGCCACAGTGGAGAATTAATGAAGAGTACATTAAATCATGAGGAAAACCAGGGAGGCGATGTGAAGACATATACAGTCTGATCAGGATTTGAAATAGTTGATAGTTGCACTGGACTTGTTGCCATATTGTCACTGTACAAATAAAAACACGTATCTCCAAAATGGCAGCTTTATAAGAGACGGCAGCAATGTTCTTTACTTTTAAAATAAAGGTACCAACAATGTAAATGTACCCTCAAAGGTACTGCAGTGGTTTTAAGGTCAGGTGTGTACCTTAAATAAGCTTTTCCATGTGAAAAGTATGTATTTGTATATATTTTATAATCTAATGTTTTAAAAATGATAGTAGATTTTAAAAACCTGGAGACGAGATGGCTGTATGGAGTCAGTACAGCCTAGAAAATATGATTTAAATGGATTATGGTTGTTATGTTCCCTGACTAAAGGGACTGAGATGGACCCTTGAGGGTACCGCCCCAGTGACAGGAGGGGTCCTGTATGAGTGTGAGTTAATGTGAAGAGATTTTTTTCACACAATGTAAAGGACAGCTGCTGAGCTCAAATGATGCGGGGGAGAAAAATCACAAAAAAATGGAGATACTTGTTTTTTCATATACTAGAGCATTACTTTCTACTTATCTTTGGTTACAGCAAAGCATTTTAACATAGCATAAAATATGTAATACTAACTCAGTTTTAGATAGGAGCTCTGGTATACCAGAGTAAAAAAAATCCCAGTTTCAAGCCCTGTTCTCGCAGCTTTGGAGCCATTGTTGAGGGTTTTTTGTGATGAGTGGCAGGCTGACAGAGTGGGATTTAATTATCATCAGTGCAGACCAAAAGTCTGTAATTACCTTTATACTGAAGGTCAAGTGAAGACAGCTTGAAAGAGAGAAAAAAACCCTCTCTAACACTTTAAAATGTCATTCAGGGCTCTAGTTCTGCATTAATAGCCTTGATTAACAATTTAAGAGGTTTTCAAGTGAGAGACTATATGCCTGAAGGTTTGTAGACACCTGTTCAGATAACGTTTTTTCTGAAATCAAGGATACTATTTGGGAGTTTGTTCCCCCCTTGCTGCAGTACATGGCTAAAGTACACTGGGAACTAGATGTTGGAACATGTTTTTGAGGATTTGATTGCATTCAGCCACAAGAGCATAATTGAGGTCAGGTACCTCATGTTGGACAGTCAGTTCTGGTATTGTATGGAGCTCCATCACTTCAGAGAACACAGTTCCACTGCTAAATAGCCCAGTGCTGTGGGGCTTTATACCCCTCTAATTGACTCTCGGCACTGGTCATGGTGATCTTAGGCTTGTGTTATCCTCCTCCAGAGTGTCTGTCATGGGTGGAGCTTAAAGTAGCTGAATTCACTATTTAGAAGGGGTATCTGGAAACGTTTGGACATACACAGCTGGTTTCCCAGACAGGGAGGAACACTAGTCCTGCTTTCTGAGTGGGGATTCTTAACTGAAAAGAATATTTAGTTCTGGACATATAGTATGAGTTAGTATGAGTCAGTTACTTGGACTGGGAATAGTATTTACCTGACCGCTCATAAGTGCTGGTCCTAGCAGCGTTTAGAGAACTCTTCTTATAGAATAGGACTTAGAGTGGTCAATTAGGTGCACTGCAAAAAAAAAAAGAAATATCTTGTCAAGTGAAATCTTAAATCTAGTTGATCTATCAAACATTTCCCATTTTGGGGTGGTTGTGCACTTATTATAAGATTTTCTAGCTTATTTTCTGACATTTTTACTTGTTTTCGGGTCATTTAATTGAGTAAAATTATCACTATACTGGCAGATACTTTTGCTGGTTTCAAGCTCATTTCTTAAGACAAGCAAAATTATCTGCCAACATAGTGAGAAAATGTCACTCGATAAAAGTACTTCAAACAAGTAAAAAATGTCTAGAAATAAGTTAAATAATCTTAAATTAAGTTTACAACAATCTCAACAGGAGCAATGTTATATTTTTTGACTATATTCAAGACAATTTTACTTACAAGATACCTTTTTTTTGCAGTGTGGCCATTTGAGACAGTTGACTGAAACTTCACTTCAGAGTACAGTTTATTTGCCTCATTAAAGATATTATTTGTATTAAAGACTTATCATTTTATTATGAGGTTCTGAAAGTTGTCCTTTTATCTTGTGTATATAAGAAAGCTACACTGTGATAAAAAGATACTGTGCAGAAACATGTTTCGCTCATCAAGTTAAAAACAAGGTAACCGTACCCTCAAAGGTACAGCAAAGGTCCAACTGTGTACCTTAAGTAAGTTTTTCCCAGGGAAGAAATATGTATTTGTACCTTTTCATAGCCTAGTCTTTAAGAATAGAACAATAAAACAAAACGCCTGGAAACAGGACACGGTGTGTGGAGTCATACAACTGCAATGGATTATGGTACAATTATATTCTATATAAGTACTGAAGACGTACCCTTGAGAGTCCCATCACAGTGACGGTGTAGCACTGTTTTGCTCTGGGAGTGCTCTGTGTTATTTCAGGGGATAGTGATAATACATAGAGCAACAGAAGTGCTCAGAATAATATTTAATGTAATATGATCATACATTACTTTGGTTAACTGTACAGTCAATACTGCAAACCCAATTTCTGGAAAAGCTGGGACATTCTGTGAAATGCAATAAAATTAGACTCTGATTTGTTAATTCTCCTGTACCTTTATTTGACTGACAAAAGTACAAAGAAAAGATTTCCAGTGTTTTCAATGCCCAACTTAATGATGCATTTTCAATAGGAGACACATTTGGACTGCAAGTAGGCCAGTCAAGTGCACACACTATGTGTCAATGAAACCACGCTGTTGTAGCACGTGCAGAATGAGCTTTGGCACTGCTTTGCTAACATAACCATGGCCTTCCTTGGAAAAGACATCATCTCGATGGCAGTACAACATCCCAATATATGCCTCCCCAAAAGTCTTTTTTGCATTTATGAGCTCTCAGCTGGTTTCCTGATGCATCTTATCTCCAATGAAAAACTGCCAAACACTAAAAAGTCGTGAAGATGAAGTCAGTTTCTCGTTCGAATGTCCCTGTTCCACCTCAAACGGTGCCGCAGTTCCATTCTGCCACCTTCAGGCCTTATTTAAGGTGAACAGAGAAATTAGAATGAAAAACTGAGTTCATCTTCGCAAAACGTCGAATGTTGAGAGATGTTTTACAAAACTATTCTACTTTTGGGGACGGGTTTCCTGTCAGAGATGCGAGAAAAGCAGCCATATTTGAGCTAAAGCTTAAAGCACAGCAAAGTTGGTCTGTGTTTTCGTTTATATTTTCTAGCCCACACTAATACATCAGCACATATTGAGACACATTCACAACCAAGATGGTGAAATGGACATTATATGTGGCTCCCAGGGTGGTTTGATGTTTATTGAAAGAACAAAATGGCTCTTCTTAACATTTGGGTTACTACTCCTGGTATAAGATGACCTACATGCCTGCATTCAACTGTAAACGAAATAAGTTAGCATGATAAATGGTTATAGCTGACTAATGTTTTGTAGATAACTCAGCTCATCATCCAATAGCCTCTTTATTATGACGTAGCTCACAGAGCAGCACCGCTGAAGGGACACAGTGCCCATTCACTCACCTGCTTGTTTATTATTGAAAACTGCGTCATTACTAATCTCATATCTGACTGGTAACTACCTGATGACACATTTTCACTATTAAGTATAACTGATGATCACTGGCTGCCTCACTCTGTGACTGAGGTAGCCAGACGGGTGGCCATGCTTCATCCAGGGTGGCACTGGTCACCCCTTTGGCTGAGCCTCTGGTGGTCTGTGCAGAGCCATTTGTGTAGAATCTACTCGTGTGTGTGTGTGTGTGTGAGAAAGAGCATGTGTGTCTGCGTGAGTGTGAGAGAGCATGTGTGTGTCTGCGTGTGTGTGTGTGAGAGAGCATGTGTGTCTGTGTGTGTGTGCATGTGTGTGTGTGAGAGAGCATGTGTGTGTCTGCGTGTGTGTGTGTGTATGTGTGTGCTTGTGTGTGTGTGTGTGTGTGTGTATGTGCGTGTGTGTGTGTGTGTGTCTGCGTGTGTGTGTGTATGTATGTGCTTGTGTGTGTGTGTGTGTGTGTGTTGAAACAGGCCTGTTGCTGTGCGCCTGTCATGTGTGTGTGGAGCTCTTGTTTCTGCACCCGGTGAGCAGTCTGAGCGCGCGCTGTCTGAAGCGCCTCTCTCCCGCGCTGTAGATCACCACGTTCCAGCAGCTGTTGGCCGCGAGCCCCCAGAAGGCGAAGAAGGAGAAGCCGCACCACTCGTTGCCGCGCGCGTTGCCCACCACCAGCACGGCCACGGGGCTGAAGGACGCGGTGAAGGCGAGCGTGAGCGCGCCGATGCTCCTGGCCGCCCGGATGTCCGCGCCGCTTGGCAGCCGGCGCGCGCCCGCGAGCGCGCACTCGTTCCCAGCCAGGCGCCTCCTGCGGCGCGAGTGTCTGCGCAGACTGCCCAGAGACACGAGGTTCACGAGCACAGCGGCGCCCAGCAGCGTGAAGTCGAAGGCAGGGAAGAGAAGGAGCGCGCTGGCGGCGGCGCGCGGCGCGTACGTGCACATCCTGCTGCACGGGTTATACTCGAGCGCCACGTCGCGGCCGAAAAGCAGCGGCGACACGGCGAGGAAGAAGCTGCCGAGCCACGAGAGCGCGATGAGCGCGCCCGTACGCCTGCGCGTCACCACGGCGTCGCGGTGCAGCGGCCTGAGCACGGCCACGGCGCGCTCCAGGGTCAGCAGGAAGATGGTGCTGATGGACACGAGTGTGCAGCCCGCGAACACGGGGCCCACGAGCGCGCACGGGTGCAGCGCGCCGCCGCCGCTTCCACTCACGTTGGCGCGCGCCGTCCACGCGGGGGCTGGGCCGCCCAGCGCGAGCGCCAGCTCCGCGTGCACGGACAGTGGCACCACGAGCGCGCCCACGGTCAGGTCGGCCACGGCCAGAGACGCCTTCAGGTAGCCGTGCGGTGTGCGGTAGCGGCGCGTGCCCAGCAGCACCGCCAGAGTCAGCGCGTTGCCCAGCAGCGTGGCGGCGGCCAGCAACACCATGAAGAGCAGCGCCACCGCGCGGCCGAGCGCGCTACAGCAGCACACGTCTTCCGGCATAGAGTCCGAGTCCAGCAGCCTCAAGAGGATCTTCTGCTCCTCTAGAGAAGCAGGAGGAGAAGGAGGAGGAGGAGGAGCCCAACAGGCTGTAGAAGATCTCCTGCTCCTCTAGAGAAGCAGCAAGAGGTGAAGGAGGACAAGTCCAGCAGCCTAGTGGAGGATCTCCACCTTTAGATCAGGAGGAGGAAGAGGAGTTGCAGGACGAGGAGGAAGAGTCCAGCAGCCTGTGGAGGATCTCCTGCACCTTTAGAGAAACAGCAGTAGGAGGAGAAGGAGAAGAAGGAGTCTCACAGTCTGTAGAGGGTCTCCTCCTACTCTAGAGAAGCAAGAAGAGGGTGAGGAGGAGTCTCACAGTCTGTAGAGGATCTCCTGCTCCTTTAGAGATGCAGCCACAGGAGGAGGAGGAAGAGGAGGAGTCCAGCAGCCTGAGGATCTCCTGCTGTTTTAAAGATGCAGCCACAAGAGGAGGAGGAGGAGGAGTCGGAGGAGTCCAGCAGCCTGAGGATCTCCTGCTGTTTTAGAGAAGCAGCCGCAGGAGGAGGGGTCGAGTGGATGGAGAGCAGAAAGTGGAGAGTCTTCTGTTATAAAGCTGTACTGTTTCTATCTTAATGCCACTGGCAGGTACCGTCCTGTCGGTGTATCAGCTTGCTGCGCGCGAGGTGTGAGCGCGTGTGTTTGTGGAGCGAAGAGCGCGCGAGATGTCACTCTTCGTCCCGTGCGCGTGTGTGAACATGTGTGACATGACGTTTTCCGTAGACTGTCTCTGACTGTCTCTCATGCCTAAGATCACCATGTCCAGTGCCAGGAGTCATTTAGAGGGGTATAAAGTCAGGCACTGGTCAGTGGAACTGGGTTCTCTGGAGTGATGGAGCGCCATCCAACACCTTTGGGATGAGCTGCTTTAGGGTTAAGGTTGGGGTTGAGATGAGGGTCAGGATTAAAGTTAGGATTAGGTTTTGGGTTGAGGTTAAGGCTACTGTTGGGTCCATGATGAGGGTTAGGTTTTGGGTTAAGGTTGAGGTAAGGGTCAGGATTAGGGTTAAGATATTAATGTAAGTAGTGTATGAACAGTATATCTTCAAGGTATTTACCTCAATGCATTCAGATGCTTCCCTACTGCTACTTCACTGCTACTTCATTGATACGTTGTTGACGTTACTGATTCTCTGTAAAGCTATTAATCATCTACACTCAGAATACCCATCTTTTCTTTAATAATAGCAAAGTACCCAATTTTCCACAATAAAATATTTAAAATAAAATAAAATACACTACATTTCCAAAAGTATTCACTCGTCTGGCTTCACACGCATATGAATTTATGATATCCCATTCTTAATGCATAGGGTTTAATATGATGTCGGCCCACCCTTTGCAGCTATAACAGCTTCAACTCTTCTGAGAAGGTTGTCCACAAGGTTTAGGAGTATGTTTATAGGAATTTTGACCATTCTTCCAGAAGCGCATTTGTGTTCTATCGGGTTGAGGTCAGGACTCTGTGCAGGCCAGTCAAGTTCTTCCACATCAAACTCGCTCATCCACATCTTTATGGACCTTGCTCTGTGCACTGGTGTGCAGTCATGTTGGAACAGGAAGGGGCCGTCCCCAAACTGTTCCCACAAAGTTGGAAGCATGAAATTGTCCAAAATCTCTTGGTGCTGAAGCATTAAGTGTTCCCTTCACTGGAACTAAGGGGCTGAGTCCAACTCCTGAAAAACAACCCCACACCATAATCCCCCCTCCACCAAATTTTACAGTTGGCACAATGCAGTCAGACAAGTACTGTTCTCATGCCAACCGCCAAACTCAGACTCATCCATCGGATTGCTAGACAGAGAAGCATGATTAGTCACTCCAGAGAACACGTCTCCACTGCTCTAGAGTCCAGTGACACCACTGCATTCGACACTTTGCATTGCGTTTGGTGGTGTAAGCCTTGGATGCAGCTGTTTGGCCATCAAAACCCATTCCATGAAACTCTCTACGCTGTTCTTGAGCTGATCTGAAGGCCACATGAAGTTTGGAGGTAAACCTCTTTGGGCAACCTCTGCTCACTGTGTGCCTCAGCATCCACTGACCCTGCTCTGTCATTTTACGTGGCCGACCACTTCATGGCTAAGTTGCTGTCATTCCCAATCGCTTCCACTTTGTTATAATCCCACTGACAGTTGACTGTGGAATATTTAGTAGTGAGGAAATTTCATGACTGGACCCATTCTTTCACTAAAGTTTGTAGAAGCAGTCTGCAGGCCTAGGTGCTTGGTCTTCTAATACCTGTGGCCATGGAATGCCTGAATTCAATGATTTGGATGGGTGACTGAATAATTTTGGAAATATAGTGTACATTTTAGGCCAAAACCGTCTCTCAAAACTATTATACAACAAGGGTTGAGTCTTCAGGTAATGTATTCATAACCATTTCATGTAATAACTTCCAGTGATGGGGCTTTTAGAAGCATTAAACTCTTCAGACATCTGGTTCCTATCACCACCACTGTGAACAATTCTGACTCAGCGCATTTTTTCACACCAAACCACTCTAAATGACTTTGTTGACATTTAACGATATAAATATGCAGAAATTTTGCTAGATTTGTGGACTTCCCCATTAAGTTATTACAGTTATTTTTTATTTTATGAAAAACAACCAGATAGTGCTTCAATAATGTTAACATCTATTTATTAATAAATAACTATTAGAATAAACTTACACATCTTCAAACATAACTTACAGATCATTGCGTTCTTCATTTCAGATACAGGACTGTTTATCAGCAATGAATATTCTGAACTTTCTGTAATGAGACAGGTGGAGGCGACAAAGAGCTGAAACACCAAAAAGACCTACATGTAAATCTGTGCAAATACACTTTTTGGTTTTGTCACCTTTTGCAATGTAATCAGAGAACTATCACATGATTTCTTAGTGATCTGTTCTTTTCCATTAAGAATTCATGCAGTACTTATATTGCATTATATAGAGTGTCAATAAAATCACTTTATGTGACTGACTAAGAAATCCTGATCTCATAGCAAAATGTTTTGTAGTCTGATCTGATATTACTGGGAGACAATTATGTGATGATGGTATAACCCTGTGCATTTCACACTAAACCACTTAGCAATAATGACAATCTATAAAAGGGTTTACAGGTATGACTGCATGTGTATCAGTGTGTATGGGTGTGTGTGTGTGTGTGTGTGTGTGTGTAGGTGTATAAGTGAGTGATGGTAGGAATGCATGTTTTATTTTCCTTGTATTTGTAAGCATACCTGGCCAATGAAGCTTGATTCTGATCCTGAAAAAAGACTCTGCTGACCATCTCACCTCATCACCACTCTCATAACGCATCTTTTATACATTCCAGATCTCTTGTATCTTCATTGTGGCAGAAATGATGATGACAGAATGAAAAAAGCGAAGGATACACAGGAAATTAAGCCAAATAAAAAATATTCTCAGAATGACTTGCTGCATGAACAACTTCAAAGGCCAGACTCTGGTGCTGAGAAAGCAGAGCAGCACTGTAACTGAACATTGCACCTGTATGAAACACACAGCGTATGACGACAGTTGCCACCGCACAGCTGCCCTCCAGACATCCACAACAGGGAATAGGCCTAAGATCACCGATCTCCGGCTGCGATCACAAGAGGTCTGAATCTCAGATTAGGACTGGGTAATACAGATTAAATTCTATATTGCAATACTTCCCAACTAAACGCAGCGTCATGATATCAGATGATATTTAAGTTTAAGTAAGTCAGCATTAATAAAGTTGATGTTGTTGATGTAATGTTTCCTGAGTCCTGCTAGTCTATATGCTAAAAGAATGTGTTACATGCATAGCTTGTTTTCATTGGACTGTTGGTTCTGCTTTTGTCTCCTAAAATGAAGCCTTACACTGTAAATGCTGTAAATGTTAAGCAGACAGCAAACACATTTCTCGAAAACGAAAATGACTATTTGTTTTATTTTTAAATGTATTTGAAACTGTTTCAAAACATGTATATAATTAGGGGTGGGAATCTTTAGGCGCCTCACGATTTGATTCGATTGCGATTCAGAGGCTGCGATGCGATTAAAAAAATGATTATCGATGCAACTTTTTTCTATACAGGATTTCTTTTTTCTCACTGTGTGATGACTTTTAAAGTAAAGTATTAATAATGATCTACAATGAATTTACTTCCAATATCTTTTGTTAATAAAACAAATGGTAGTGTTGTAGCAAGTGAATTGGGACACAGTCTTGCCTGGCTAGTATCTAATTAAAAGGCAAAGAGAGAGATTTAAGACGAACATTTGGAGACGACTGGACTTATTCGCATGTATAAGCAGCGCAGTTGGTTTCCTGGAACGTTAAATCTGCAGTGAGAAACTGTCAAACATTAAAAAGCTGCGAAGATGAAGTCGCTTCTCTGTTGAACTTTTTCATTTCATGTTAAATGGTGCCGCATTTACATTCTGGCACCTCAGGCAGAATTTAAGGTGGAATGGGAAAATTCAAACAAGAAGCTGGAGAATGAGAAACCACTTAAGCCTCGTAAAACAATCGAACATTGGGAGACATTTACAAGAAACTTCTAGTTCTGAGGAGAATTTTCCTGTCGGAAAGGTGAGGAAAGCGGCTATAGCTAAACTTAAAGCAGAGCAAAGTAAGTCTGTGTTTTCATTTATGTTTTTTAGCCTACAGTAGCACATTCGCACACACTGAGACATACTGGGAATTAAATGTTGTGGCTCCCAGGGTAGTTTTATTTTTGTTGAAAGGACAAAATGGTTCTTTTTATCATTTAGGTTGTGACTCCTGACCGAGCCTGGCTTTAACGCAGAGCCGGTCGGACTTCTCGCTCATCCAGCTGTGTTCTTGTTATGTGCCGCTACAGACTGTCCAGGCGCTGCACTTATCCACTTCCAAGTTCCTCCTTTTATGTTCCGTCAACATTACGGTATAAATTAAAATATAGAAAATCGATTTTTGACATTTAAGAATCGATTCAGAATCGTTCACGTCCGCATCGTGATGCACCTAAGAATCGATTTTTCTCCCCAACCCTGATTATAGTTAACTGTCACCTTGAGTAAAGTTCACAAAATACTACAAAACCAGTTGAACGGCTATTGTATGGCCGTTATAACAAGGATGATATTCACTAAAAATGATTGCTAAAACTGAAAATCAGTACTACTCTATATACCAATGTCATTAGTGAACAGATATAAAAGATAGAGTCATGTGCAAAAGTTTGAACACCTCTCGTCAAACCACATTTTGTTTTACTAAATGAAAACACATGAACGCATGTTTTAGCTTTTAACTTAAACATGACATTTTCTGCAAGTTTTAGTGGAAAATTTCCGTTTATTTGTGAAGTTTAACATGTTGGAAAAACAGGAAGGATAAAATGTGCCATAACTTTTGCACAGGCTACATTATATCGTGTGGCCCAGTGCCCCTATTAAATTTAGCAAATGAACAGTGGGCGCATTCTCTGTATTTACACCTGTCAACGTGTACAAATGACTAGACAAATGAAATAGATGAAGAAATGTCTTCAAGTGTTACTGACTCGTGAGACGTTGTTGCCGCCCCACCGAGAACTTAGTCTTTAGCCGTTCGCAAGACTACTTCTGCTTTCTGTTATGACTCTCTGTGGCTGGACAGAAAAAGAGAAAACACAAAAAGCCCAAATCGCGTAAGACAGAATTGCGCTCACTCCTGGCGCTAAACTGTCCAGTGTTACTCACAGTAAACTCAGCCATGGTGTAGTGTGAAATCCCACTTTCTGGCTTTGTGCTACTGTTGGTGTCAGTGGTGGTTGGAAGAGCCTCGCTGGGCTCTTGCGGTCGTGATCGGTGTCTGGATCTGTTTTACAGTTCAGTGAGATCGGGCAGACTGTGGCTCTCGACACTTCCTGAGCGCATTAGAAACGCAGGAATCCGAAAATAGCCGAGACAGTTTCGAGCACAGGCTGCGGACGTTAGCAGGGGTGTGTGGCACGCGTTCGTTTGAATGTTGTTAAGAAGTGTTCGCCCTGTCTGACTAGTAGAGGATCAGTGCAGAGGAGCGAGCAGCGGCTGCCCGTTTCTCCCACACTGACTCAGTGGCGCCTACATTCCCTTCCCTTCCACTCCGCAGCACACTCAGCCATATTGCTGCTAAGCGCTTCGGACTCTGCCGTTACCCTTTTACCCCTGGCTGCACGGAAAAGTGTCCGAAAAGTTGGAAGGGCTCCGAAGAAGCACTCCGACTAACTCAATAGCGTGATT
Organism: Pygocentrus nattereri; assembly: GCF_015220715.1. Classification (NCBI taxonomy): domain Eukaryota; kingdom Metazoa; phylum Chordata; class Actinopteri; order Characiformes; family Serrasalmidae; genus Pygocentrus; species Pygocentrus nattereri. The sequence continues at coordinate 33,408,339 of NC_051213.1, read as the reverse complement.
TGGATTTTACATTTCACTGCTGTCACTGAGAGAGTCTCCGGTCGCTGCGCGGCTGCTGCCCGGATTAAACGCCGCCCGTCCGCCCGCCCGTCGGTCGCCGTGCTGGGTAAGTTTGTAACCTAAGTTGGCCTCGGATATTTACTTCATTCGTGACTGTCAGATTAGCTAGGCACCCAAACCCTGGCACTCAAGAGAACTGGCCGCGAAGTTATCTTCTAATTTTCGGTAAAAAATAACTTTTCTGCGAGCACAGCCGCGCGCTAGCGAGCTAACGGAGTAACTGTACCCTCTGCTGTTGACGCTAGCCAGGCTTAGCCAGCCTGCCCGTAGTTCACTACACAGCCTTCCAGCTGCTGTCGCTGTGCTTATGGCGTTGGCTGACAGGCAGCGTCGCTAACCTAGCTAAACAGCACAGAGATCTGTTTGTCTGAGTATAAGGTCACAGGTTTCAGGCGCAGACGAGCGGCTCTCATCCAAACAACACGGCAGGTTTAGTTCGCTAACTGGCTAGGAGCTAACTAACTTCCCTAAGGACCGAAACCAGCTCGCTCGGTGGGGCTGGCTAACGCTAACGCTAACGCTAGCGAGACCAGCAGGTCGCGTCTCATAAACTTGTCCTTTTAAGTGTGGAGGGCCGCGCATTTCTGTAGCTTTTGTTACAAAATGTGTTGTTTTTGTCACAGTGGTAAACGGAGTTTATGGGAATTCGGGCGAAGTGAAGAGCCTCTTCCGAAAAGTTTTGGGCAAAACGGAAGGCTTCGTTAGCTCGTCTCAGTCGGGTTAGCGGACCCACTTGTTGGACAATAATTTGGGATGTATTTATTAGTAAAACCTACTACGTTTTCTTTCAGTTTAGCCACATATAACTTGCCTAGACGTGATATATCAGTCATATACCAGTGATATACAGCACTGTGCGAAGGTTTTAGGCATCTGGGCAAATTTGTAAACAATTGACCTCAGCAGCGAGTTTATCCCAATATACATTAGAATAAAGTCATATTCATAATTCAAATAAACATAAAAACAATCAAAAGTAACCAGACTTTCTTGGGTCCATATTTTTCCTTGACACCTTCACAGCCACCACAGAGACTTGTTAATATCCTCAGTTACACCATGAGCGCAATTTACTGAAGCACTGATTGGTCAAACCAGGAGCTGCTTTTAATAATGAATTCATTATTATTAATGAATATTCTCTGAATGTAGTTTATTCAAATATTAACACTTATCTCAGCAAATAAACGCAGACACAAATTAATAGATTTTGAAAATGTGTCTTGGGTGCCTAAGACTTTCACACAGTACTGTGTGTGTAACCAGTAAGTCATTCATATGAAGGGATATTGAGGTCAGAGATTACACAGGGCTGCGTTTCACCAGTGTCCACATACTAACCTATGTGAATGCGCATGTTAGTCTGTCTAGCTGTCATGGAGAACACTGGTCTATTGTGCTCCCTATAGGTTGTTATTACTCATCACCTACACACCTACACAGAAAGCAGGGCAGTGGGTAAGAAGTGGAACATTTTAGGTCAGCAGTGTGGAGGACCGCAGCGCTGCCGAGCTGACTGTTTTCACTGATGTAATGGACCTGATTCAACGCATTAGCTAATTGCAAAGCCAAGATTATATTAGATTAAACACACAGCAGCACTATGACCCTCAGGAGTATGACACTCCCCTGGTTCTGTTGATCAGTTAATGACCACCTTTAGCTTGTATTTGTAGGGATGCCCATTAATGTCTGAATCATATCGGCAGGGGTTTACAATGTAACGATATTGTTATTGTGATCGTTTTTTCTTAGTGATACATGATATGCGTTTCTGAGCATAGTGTGGGTATCATAAAGAAAACTGAACAACGACGTGTTTCATTATAAAGACGTCAGAATTAGACCTGTTTCATTGGATTTACCACAGTGCAGTAGGTAAAATATTAAATAGCAGTTTTAACATCTTTTAATTGTGACTCTACAGGTGAACCAAAATATATCAGTTATTGCGAAATAATTGGCATCGGACAGATACTCAGATTTGACCAGTGCTTGATGTGTTTATTTTAATCTAGACAGACACGCACATGGAAATTATCGGGTATTTACCTCTGTTCACAATTTCGCACAACACACACAAGCACACATCTTCTAAGCCGCTTCTCCTTCTGGGTTGCGGAAGGCAGGATACAATTTCCCACATCAGTGCATCCCTAAGTATTTGTGTCTGTTAGTGAATAATAGAAAACCCTTAGACTGCAATGAAACAATTTTTCTGCTCACAGCCCTGGTCTAAGCATTGTACAGTTTGTTTTCCTTGTTGTGACACCTCTTTCAAATTTAGCAGCTAGTTGTTAAGCTCTTTTGGAGTTGGATCAGATGGGTTGTAGGTAGGAAAACAATGCAGGGCCACTTCAAGACCAGGACTGAGAAAACCCAACCTACTCATCTTAGTTTAAGTAAGTGGAAAACTATCCGGAAACATCTCAGCTCTCAGTAACCTCCAGCCAGAGTGACTTACTGGCTGAGATTGGAGATACAGCAGAATATGATCATATTGTGATAAATGACTGTGGGTGTTATCAGTACTTTAAAGACGCTGAACAACTGCATGTTTCATTACAACGTTAGGCTTGGGTTTAACTGGGGTTAGTACAGTGCTGTATGTGAAGTGTTGAATAAAAATGATTGTGTTCATATTTTTTGATAGTATTTTTAAATGTGACACTGCTGGTTGTTTTCGTTTTAACTTAAACGTAATTCATAGAATGTTTTTGTCCGGTTTATATTCCATTTGATAGAAAAACCGGTTTTCCTTCCATAGTCATCTAAATCCTAGACTAGGTATTGTGTTCTGTGTGACCCATTTTTTTGCCTTGTTTAAAGCCAGTTGTCCAAAGTACACTGTAGTCAGGTGATTGTGACTGCAGTATTTCTCAGACTACATCGCTACTGGCTGTAAGAGAAATGCTTGTTTTATGGGAATAGGTGTGTAAATAAGAAGTGCTGTCTTTTTCTAGCGCCTGGCTCTGTAAAGGTGAGCCTATGATTATGCACATAATCCACCCTGTGGGGCTGTAATGATCATAATGTTTATACGTGTTTGACTTTTCTGGGCTTGTTTGTTTGTGAGTTGGCAGTTAGAGGTGCTAGAAAGTGAAGGGCAAACTCTCTGCCACACTACACTGTTTTTTGACAGCAAAGCTTATTAGCAATCCAGTGAAAAGGAGGACATGAGGTGAAAATATCAGAAAATAATTAGTAAGAAATTGTGTGTATTCAAAGTGTATCAAACGGTATTCAGATAACTTAATAAATAATAAAAGCTAGAAACATGAAAGGTTTAACAATCATTCATTGCGTGCTGTGAAAGGCAGTAGGTGATCCGTACATGATTATTTGGGGGTTGATTTTATTGGTTAATCTTTGTACTTTGGGCAGCTGTGATTTAGTAAATCAGCAGTTAGCGTACAGAGTAATGGCAAGAGTTTCACAACTACTACACTGTTTAAATTTGCCAATAAGACCCAGATCCATTGTGTAGGAGTTGCCCAGACAGACAGGCTTAACAAAGGGGGCGCACGCAAAACGGAGAGAGGAGCAGACTACTTTGTCTGAAATTGAAGTGTATTTACAACAGTAAATGTGTTTTTCACACAAACAGTCCAAAAAAACCACAAACGATGTCAGTTAAGAGTTTATCACTGTGCACCGTGATTTTGCTGCAACATGTAAAAGGGGTTGACAAATAATCAGGTACATCAGTTAAATTGGATAATAGTAAATTTTAAAGATGTAAGCAAATAATAATTTGAGAAAGTAGTTCCTAAAAAAAAAAAAAAACTAAAACAAACAAAAAAACCAAATCTTATCAGCCTAGAGCGCCCCATTCGTCACAGAATGAATTGTGTGACTTTACTGCAGCGGGGATTGGCATCTTAGTTTACCTTATGAAAATACAAATGCTGCACTAGACTCTGTCTAAACTCCGTATCAGAGGCTTTAGATTCTGGATTGAGGCATTCCTAGTTCCATGTAATTCCCTACTTTAGTGAAAATTGTATAAAATTGTAGTGTAAAATTTCTGCTTATTGAAATGAAGAAAAAGCATCCTGTGATAAAATCCCCGCTATAAATTATGCTGAATGCAGTTCCCCCAGCACTGTGTACTGTTTTTTTTTTTTTTTTTTTTTTTTTTTTTTTTTTTTTTTTTTAATTAATAAAAAAGACAGCGTTTTTGTTGGTTATAACAGCAGTTGTTGACCAACAGTAAATTCCAGAATCAACAAAGCATTTTTAAAATGATTAATCCACATAGCAAGTAACTATAGTCTAATGTAAACGTTGTTCTGCATTTAGCTTGCTGGATCATATTCTACTGTGGTGTCTGACTACCACATGTTTTCACCAGTGCGTGCCTTTACTTCGGTAGTGTTCTGCGTTTAATGCTGGGCACAGGAACTTTATAAAATGGTCTATACATCCTAATGGATTTGTTCAGCTGTATGTCCATTTGGGAACGGGGGGTGGTGCTGATCTGCTTGGTATTCAACTGACAATATACAGAAGAATTGGAAGGAGTTTTGAATGAGAGAAACAGATGTTGCAGTGCATTCCTTTCACTAGTGTTCGTCGTTAGTGCAGCTCGAGACTTGCTGTTTTTTGCAAGTAACTGAAGTTGTAGTGTTAGTACAATCTAAGTAAAACATGCTAAGAAAGTCAGGTAATGTTAAGAGTAGTAGAATATTACAGTGATGAAGTGTAGGCCCATGAAGGTCCTTCAGATTTGAGCATATAGTTCTGCAGCGGTGAAGGTAGTTCTTGTCCCTGTGAGTTGAACAGGCACCACGTTAGCCCGTTTAATAACAGTGATCGGCTCACTGTTTACTGCAGTCCACCGTCTGAACCGCTAGTTCCTAACTTCATACTTTTGAGAGCATTTAGACTTTCAGAACAGTGATTTTTTTTTTTTTGTGAAAGTCAGTGATCTATGTCTGAAAGGAAGGACACTTCTGGTGGTGCATTTGTTAACCAGTCCAAAGACGTTTGTGGTTGAAGATCACGGTAATGCTGTTTGTAAATCTGTACAAGTAACCATGGTATGTGCAGATGTATAGGGTTGGGTAATATAGCAATATTTTGTTGTTATCGTGTGAAATTGCAGTGAGAAATAGTTTTCTGAGCATATGATAGATATTGTCACTACGTAAAGAAAAACACTAAGCAGCTGCGTGCGTCATTACATAGAAAACATAATTAGTCCTCTTTAGTTGGAGTTAGTGCAGTACGTGAAACCTTGAGCATCAATCACTATGTTCATAGTTTTTTATTTAAAATTTTTTTTGGGTTCAATGTTGCACAAAGATTTCAGGAATCGTTTTGCTATTGACAAGTATATGCTTAAAAAAAGGAAAAAATGGTCTTTCAGACTGATATTTGTTAAAGTATTTATTGTACTCTGGAACAGTAGAATATTCAGATCACACGAAGCTACTGCATTTTATTTAACTGCGCTTGTGACCATCTGGTGGTAAATGCTATGTTTCTCTGTATTGTTAGTCCAGGTAATCCCAATTTCAACATTTTCTGAATGTGTATCGTAGTTTATATATCAGCATTTTTGGATATATAAATGAACCATATTGGCATTTACTCACAATATTCCTATATTGATAAAATTCCAAATTTTCTGTAAATATGAAACTGTGCGTATTGTGTTGAATCTTATTAAATCTCATAAAAATGTATCACCATACATATGGTACATCATGAAAGTGTCTTCAAGTGTCACAAAATTGTATTTTTGGCCACCCCTTTAGATGCTGTATGACTTCTGTTTAGTGGTTATCACCTTGGTGTGGGCAAAAACTGCTTCCCTCAAGCCAGTCACCACATCCCCTGGAGCATCTGCCCAAGCAGCTTCATAAGACAGTTTAGCTCACTTTTAAAGTGTTTTACAGCTGTTGATTAGCGTGTATTTTTCTATGCAAGCTGTGCCACTGGAAATGGACTAGATATCTCAATTGTCTAAAGGCTGAATTGTCATATACTATATGGCCAATAGAAGTGGACACTGCTTCAAATGATTGAGTTCAGGTGTTTGAGCCACGCTCACTGCTAACAAGTGTGTAAAATCAAGCACATAGCCCTGCAACCTCCATAGACAAGCATTAGCAGTAGCAAGGGTACCAAACAGCTGAGTACCACTTCATGAAATTTCTACCCTGCTAGATCACTGTAAGTGTTATTATTGTGAAATGGAAGTGCCACAGACAGGTACACTGCACAAACCCACAGCGGAGCTACCCAGGGCTGAAGAATGCAGCATGTTTAAAATCACTTACCCTCTGTTGCATCACTCAGTACAAATATCCGAACCACCAAACAGCACAATCAGCACAAGAACTGTACATTGGGAGCTTCATGTAATGAGTTTCCATGGCTGAGCAGCTGTAAAGGGCACTGTGTGGAATGCCAGACGTTGATGGAGTGGTGTAAACCACACTGCCACTGAGCAGTGGAAACATTCTTTGGAGTGGTGAATCACGCTTCACAAACTGGCAGTCTGATTGATAAATCTGGGTTTGGCAGATGCCAGGACAACAGTGTCTACTGGAATGCATGATGCCAACTGTAAAGTTTGGTAGAGGAAGGATAGTAATCTGGGGCTGTTTTTCAGAGTTTGGGATTTGGCCCGTAGTTCCATTGAAGGGTAATGTTAATGCTACAGCATACAAACATATATTAGACAATTTAATGCTTCCAACTGTCTGTTCCAGCATGACCGCACAGGTTGGGTGTGGGGGAACTCCAGTGCCCTGCACAGAGCCCTGACCTGAACTGCACTGAACACCTTTTGGATGATTTCTCGTCCAGCATCAGTGCCTGATCACAGGCACAGTGACAGACATCTGATGACGTTGCTGTATATCATATTTATGGCAGGAAACAAATCCATTCACATGAAATGTAACCACCGGTGTAGCAGTCTGCACGCCTCTCCACATTTCTTCCACTTTAGGTCTTTCCGAGTCATAAGACTAAAGTCAAAGTCCGAGTCATTGGTTTTTGAAGTCAAAGTTGAGTCGTAAGTCTTTTTTGATTTTCTTGAGTAGAGTATCAAGTCATCATATTCGTGACTCGAGTCAGCCTCGAGTCCAGGTCCCCAAGTCGTGTCCACACCTCTATTTAGGTACCCTTGTACAATTTGCCGTACAGTATATTTTCTCTAATTTTTAGTCTAGAAATTGTTTTTCAGTTATGCCTGTTTGTTTTTAACACTCATTAAGAATGTGAAGAGGTATTATTTAAATTTGCATGATAACTTAAATTTGCATGATAAATTTGCATGCCGACTAATAATGTGAACAGTATTGTGAAGCAAGAGTAGCTTGGTTAAGAGCTTCACCCACTACCGTGTAAAGTTGCTCGCTCAGATTTGAGTCTTGCCAGTGCAGCATTTTGGTGCAAGCAAACGTGAACTGTGAAGCTGTTATTATGCTAATTTTATGTTAAGCTGCATGCTTATTGGACAGTGCAATTCTGCTTAGCCAGGACAGTAACAGTTCTGACTCATCATATTTGACAGTTGATCAGATCGATGTGGAGCTAAATTTGACATCTTAATTTTAAATACCAACAACATTTATGCACAGTAGTAGTAAGTTACCTGGGGATAATCCCATCATAATCCTCTCATAAGCATATTTTGGTGTATTGAAACATGTTTTCAAGCTTGCAACCTATAAAAAAAATGCTATGTAGTGCCCTAGAAAGAAAGTGAAAGCTTTTAAAATAATGTTCTGTGCTATGGTAACACATTTGATCTATATGATCACAATAAGCTTTCCTAAAGGAGTTAATGGTTTACAATGGTTTACCACACAGGTTCTGTGACTGAAGTGTTCTATGTAAACAGTACTTTAAACTAGACAGTAACTTTAAACTAGAGCCAGTAGGTCTTAGAACAAGCTGAGCTAAAACAGAATGATTTGGGAAAAGATTGACTCCATTTACAAGCACCTGTACCTGGCATTTGACCTTATTTCTGTACCCAACAAAGTCCAATAGTTCATTAGCAGATATGGGTCTGGATCTGAGTTAAAACAACTGTGTAAAGCATAAGTGTAAGTTATCAACATAACAGGAGCTCCTGGGTGTTAGGGTCACTGCTGTTTACTTCAGGGAGATCAGACATCACATTATCTCCTGTAGTATTTTTTGGCCAACCTGCTTGTAATTTTTGTGGCACAAGATTAGAAAACCCTTGTCAGCAGCTCCATTCTGATTGGCTTCTAGGGAACTGATGTAGGCCACAGGCAGCTCCTGCAGGACTTAGAGGGCCGCAGCAGTTTTCTTTTGCTCTATCATTTCTTCATGAGTAAATCAGAGAGGCTAAATCAGAATGCAGTCTTGTGCTGTCCTGCCAGGACTGGAGCTCCACCTCGGTGTTATTAAGAAACGTGGTCATAGTTTAATTAGGAGTGACAAAGATATTGCAGCGTACTGTCTTCCAGCTTATGTTACAGCCTGTGAGGAGTGTCATAGCTGTCATGCCGTAATATGTGTTTTGATAACTGAAATGCCAAAGTAGATCTTATCTCTCAAGTAGTTGGTCGCTGTAGTTCAACAGGATGTTTGGTGGGTGGGTGGGTGTATACGCATGCAAGAGCATGCTTAATTTAATTTTGTGGGCTCCAAAGCTTTATACGTTACTTTATTTAGAAGTGCTGTTGTGAATTTGTCATTGATGCTGCTGTCATTGCTGTCATTGATGCTGTGAAGCTCTTTGCTGTTCTTTGTTAAAAATATGTTAATGATGTTTCCAGAGCATTTGGATGACTTAGTTCTTCAGTGTAGAACATTTTGAATTATCTCACAGTTAATTCATTTCCAGTTTGCTGATAGTTTGATCAACTTTGCCATCATTTGTGACAGATTTTGAAATTTATACATTTGATTATGTGGTTAATTAAAATATTAGCAAATGTACTAACTGCAAAATATTGATGTTTATTGCCTGTAAGATTGTGCCTTCCCCGATGAGAGATTCATACAGTAAGTGTTAAGGTATTGCCTACCTGTAATTGCCCTTGATTTGATGTATTTCTAACTGGTTATGTATGATTACTCCCCTGTTTGTGAAAGTTAAAGCAGTATGAACCACAGCAGACATCTTATCACTCATCACTTAGTTTCACAGTTATTGATGACCTTTAATAAAGCATCACCAAACGTTTCACTTATAGTGAAACTGACACCTGTTAAATGAATTCTTGTGCATTTCCTGTTTTTTTTTAAAGCTTGTCACATAGCATTAAGCTCATATAGTACAATCCTAATTCCAATGAAGTTGGGACGTAAATAACCTAAATAAACCTAAATAAAAACAGAATACGATGATTTGCAAATCCTTTTCGACCTATATTCAGTTGAATACACTACAAAGACAAGATATTTAATGTTCAAACGGATAGACTGTATTGTTTTTTGCAAATATTCACTCATTTTGAATTTGATGCATGCAACATGTTCCACAGAAGTTGGGACAGGGGCATGTTTACCACTGTGTTATATCACCTTTCCTTTCAACAACTCTCAGTAAGCGTTTGGGAACTGAGGGCATTAATTGTTGAAGCTTTGTAGGTGGAATTCTTTCCCATTCTTGCTTGATGTACAACTTCAGTTGCTCAACAGTCCGGGGTCTCCGTTGTCGTATTTTGCGCTTCATAATGCGCCACACACTTTCAATGGGAGACAGGTCTGGACTGCAGGCAGGCCAGTCTAGTACCCACACTCTTTTACTATGAAGCCACGCTGTTGTAACACGTGGAGAATGTGGCTTGGCGTTGTTGTGCTGAAATAAGTAGGACGTCCCTGAAAAAGACGTTGCTTGGATGGCAGCATATGTTGCTCCAAAACCTGTATGTACCTTTCAGCATTAATGGTGCCTTCACAGATGTGCAAGTTACCCATGCCAAGGGCACTAACACACCCCCACACCATCAGAGATGCTGGCTTTTGAACTTTGCGCTGATAACAATCCGGACAGTCCTTTTCCTCTTTGGCCCACAGGACACGACGTCCATGATTTCCAAAAACAATTTGAAATGTGGACTCGTCAGACCACAGGACACTTTTCCACTTTGCGTCAGTCCATCTCAGATGAGCTCGGGCCCAGAGAAGCCGGCGGTGTTTCTGAGTGTTGTTGATATGTGGCTTTCGCTTTGCATGGCAGAGTTTTAACTTGCACTTGTAGATGGAGCGACAAACTGAGTTCACTGACAGTGGTTTTCTGAAGTGTCCCTGAGCTCATGTGGTAATATCCGTTACAGAATGATGTCGGTTTTTAATGCAGTGCCACCTGAGAGATCGAAGGTCACGGGTGTTCAATGTTGGTTTTGTGCCTTGCCGCTTACTTGCAGAGATTTCTCTTGATTCTCTGAATCTTTTGATTTGGGGTTGTATATAATATACTCTCTGACTATATTTTCTGTAATCAAATTGGATTTTTTTATTATTATTTTTTTTTTGCAAAATGTAACTGCAATGTGAAGATGTAGCATGGATTATTAAATCATTGTGGGGGTGGTAATTAATGCAGCTTGGGTGAGACGTTCTCAGCCCAGCCTTTGGGGTCTCCCAGATGGCCCACCTCTTGCTCCAACCCAGCTTGTAGCACATAGGGATGGTGGAAAAATGTAGACTGTCTGGGTATCCCTGATAACTGGGTTAGGAACCACTGACTTATTTGTTACACCTTTTGGACATTATGCCACCCTAAGCAATAGGTTGTATGTTAGTGTCCTATTTGAGGGGTGGCTTGTATCCTCGTGGCAAGAGAGGGTGAGCCTGCAACCACAAGGTCATGGATTCAAATCCCAGGACTGGCAGGTTATAAAGGTTCTTGGGCTCAAGACAAAATCAGGAATTGTAATGATGAGTGGGGTTATTTGTGCTGTCTTGAAATCTAATAGGAATACCCTAGAAATCCATGATGGGCATTATAATCTTGACTTGATATGTTACACTTCACCCATTAATATGTCTGAAATTGCTTACATTTCATTGAGTAAATTTTACTTGTATCAAGGATGCAGCAGTTTATCAGTTCATGTGCCCATGAACCTTTCTGTTGAGAGACTGTAGTCAAATACATTTTTTACTCTGTCTACTCGTTCAGGGTTTCTCAATCTGTGGGTCTTATTCTGTTTAAGTATAATGTCTGTTCTGGATTTTGAGTCTGATTTTGTGCTTAAAGATGGCTTTGCTTTCATTATAGACAATTACAGCAATTACATAATCGTGTTGTTTGAGTGAACATTGATATTTTATCTGAAAAGTAGAAAATATGTATGTAGATCTGCAATTGATCATTTTGAAAGCAAGGCTGGAAAATGGGTTTCATGCATTTCGTACTTGAGAGACGTACGTGAGTTGAAAACTGAAATCCAAACCTGACATGTAACCATCATTTTTCATACATCTCATTGTTAAGAGGGAATGTCCTTTCGATTCTGACACATTCTTAGACACTGCTGAGGCCAGTCAGTGTCAGTGGTTGTTGCTATTATACAGCCAGTAAAACTCTTGTTTGACTGAGGAACTGAAACCTGGTGTCACGTTGCATAGCACATCCAAAGTATACATTTTAATTTATATTTTGCTTACAGTAGACTTTTGCCCACAAGACAGTGCTCTCATGTGGGTACTTGTTTGTAAAATAACTGCAGTAAGTGGTTAAACCAGAGTGTATGGTGGGTTAGGTGGTAGAAGTTGCTTGTTAACACAAATAGCTAATCAGCCAATCACATGGCCACAACTCAGTGCATTTAGGCGTGTAGAGGTGGTCAAGACAACTTGCTGAAGTGCAGACGAGCATCAGAATGGGGAAGAAAGGGGATTTCAGTGACTTTGAACGTGGCGTGGTTGTTGGTGCCAGACGGGCTGATCTGAGTATTTCAGAAACTGCTGGTCTGCTGGGATTTTCACACACAGCCATCTCTAGGGTTTACAGAGAACGATCAGAAAAAGAGAAAATATCCAGTGAGCGGCAGTTGTGTGGACGAAAATGCCTTGTTGATGTGAGAGGTCAGAGGAGAATGGGCAGACTGGTCGAGATGATAGAAAGGCAACAGTAACTCAAATAACCAACCAAAATCTCTGAGGAACGTTTCCAACACCTTCGCCACGAAGAATTAAGACAGTTCTGAAGGCAAAAGGGGGTCCAACCTTTTACTGGCGTACCTAATAAAGTGGCCAGTGAGTGTATATTATATGAACATGTTCTTGTCCTGTAATATGACACTCTCCCTGGCACAGAAGCGGGCATGGGAGAAAACAGATCATGTGAGTTGAAGCTCAGTCTTTGTGAAATAAAAAAAATGTAGTTCAGTAAAAGTTAGTTGTATCCTGTCCTCTGGAATTTGGTCATAAAACTGTAACTGATCTAGTATTAAAGGACCATCCGAGTCATGTTAGCTTAGCCTCATGCCTTTGTCTCTTCAGCCATTTTGCCTGAAGTTATTTGATTGGCCTGATGTACGAAAGCTGAGATGAGGTTTTGTTTTTCCCAAGACCCGCAGCTGTTTTGTCTGATGTCTGAAACCTGACATCATACCATACAGGCCTACCTTAAATGACCAGCAAGAAGAAGGGTTCTCTGATTAGGCTTTCCAGGTTAATCCTGTGAGTATTTGCCACCAAACATATTGTGGCTGTGAATGCTTTGGAGTATATTTGCAGGCGGTTGTCAGTCCTGCCAGCAGCTGGCAGTCTGTGTAGCTTCATGCATTTGTGGAATTTCTCAGTGCTTTGTCAGTTTTTACACGTGTGATGATCACGAGGATTCATTGTAACCATTTTTGGAGCTTATAAAACCAGGCATGTCACAGCTAATATGCTGTCTTCAGGTTACATACTTATATCTGAATAATCCAGTGATTGATTTGTTGCCCTCATTTTATTAATGAACATATTGACCTTTCACAACCTAAATTTTTGTCAACTTTTGTCCATTTTTGTAGATAATAGCGTGTCATACAGTGTCTCAAACCACACAAGTGTATTTGAGGTTATTTACCAACCCAGTTTGGATTCAGGCAAGTGATGAGTCAGGCTTACATTTTGTACAGTGGCGGTTAGCAGGGTATAAGCTTCTATTATTTATGAGCTAAGTTAGCATGGTGATTGAATGACTGGAAAAATTATCACTGCTCATATAATTGTAAGTAATGTGATTTGCTAAAAATAATTTGAGGTGTACAGTTTTAACTGTGTTTTTTGGCTTGAGCCAGTTATGCTCACAGATGCACCGAGACAAGGAAAACATCACTTTCATGAATTAAGCATAGATGTAGCGTGAGCCTCCAGCTCTCTCATTGCAGTGGCTCAGTATGAGCATGTGAGTGCCAGGCACAGACTCTCTCCCTTTCCAGCTCCATCTCACCCCTGTTTCACATCTGTTTGAAACTTTTGCATAAGCAAGGGTGTAGCTGTTTTTATTCAGATGGATCGATAACGGCGGGCTGTTGCTGGTATTTGATATTTTTGAAACTGTAACTTATGTGGCATAATAGTAATATTAATCATCTCTCTCTCTTTCTCTCAGCTGCTTACAAAGATAGTGGCGAAGAAGTGCATGTGCACCAGTTTCTCTCCTGGCAAGAAAAAGTTCCTCAAAGCACATGTTCACTTGCTGCTACAGAATTAGCTCATGGCCAGCTGAAAGAGTTTTACGCAGAAATCTGTGCTCTGTTTGTAGGGAGATTAATTACTGGACGTTGGCATTGTGACTGCATGGCCTCAGCTTTTTCTAGTTGTTTGCAGACCGAGGAGAGGTTACAGACGATCTGGGTCAAGCAGCTTTCTGCTGGGAGACCAGCAGTACATCAGCATTTCTCATAGACACAGAGCTCTGGTCTGCACTGCTGCTCTCTCACCTGCCTCTCTGAACTCTGGCCTCCACACAAGCCTCTGCAAATGCCAAGGCGCACTTATTTCACAGACCGTGCAGTGTTTCAAATTTACTGTCAGGTTTTAAAAATATGCAAATGCTCTTAATGTTTAGTGCCGTATTGTAGGTAGTTCTGATGAATATTGATAAAGTTTATTAATATAATCCTCCAGAAGCAGCACAGTGTGTCAGTTTTTGAGCAGGTAGCACTGGTGCGAGTAGCTTTGCAAGAATAGTAGCACTTAAGGGGGAATAATCCAAAATAATGCTTCTAAAAAGCATTAATCCCTAAAAGTGATGGATGTTATTTTAACTAAAAATAAAACCAGAATAAAATATTAATTTTAATGTTCATTTTGTGAAATACAGATTAAAGGTGGTGCAATGGTAGTTTTCCTTTGCTGCTTCGGATATTTAAAAATACTAAGTTTTAAAATGAGGCACTTTTAATAGAAGCACTTCACTTTAGATGGGTGTCTAAAAGTAGAACGGTGTAACTTCTACGCTGTATTACTCCACAGGAAGAAATACACAACTGATAACATCAGGTCGCCTAGTGTGAGCGAGAGCTATTTAAGGTTAGATTTGTTACAGGATTGGATCGGATTCATTCTTTTTATTCGCTCAGATACCTCGTCCAGTATTTTCTGCTGTTACTGGCCCGACACTGATACGCGGTGCCAACACTTGCTGGTACCAACCCTTACTATTATTTACTATAAACATTTTCATGCTTTTTCTATCAGTACCTTCAAAACCAATAATCAGTCAAATATTGTGTGACACCAATATCAGTATTCAGGGGATAGACAGTTTATTGACCAACACTGGCTGTAGGTTCTTTTTTTTTTAGTGAAGTAAGGCAGTTGAGTTCAGTGAGAGTCAGTGAGGTTACCCAAAACATGCAGAGAATTACTCATAAATGGAGAAAATCATTCACACCACTTCCCAATCTCTAGCTCCTCTCCCACCCCGTGCCATTCTACAAACAGCATGAATAGAAAGTGAGAGACAGAGAAACAGGCCAAGGAAAAGAGCCTGAGAAAGGAACTTGTGATGACTTGCAAAAATGCAGGAAATCCAGGCAGCACGATTTTTGACATGAGCCTTTTAGTTCCTGCTTGTATATGGACCATTGTCCTGATTTAGTTCAAACTGTGGTCACACAGTTAAAAAGTTATGTGAAGAAAAAAAAAATCAGTCCTCAGATTTTTTGCAAGGACTATTTATTTATTTATTTTGCATTTTTTTTCTCATTGTATTTAAAATATCTTGATTTTATTTTAAAGTGAAACAGTTTTAGCTGCACTCCTGCATCTGAGAGCAGGAAGTGAGACTGCATCCCTGTCCCTCTTGGCCACATTGTGGGCAGTTAGTTGTCAGATTGTTTTAATGAAATTGTGTCCCAAGTCTGAAAATCAGTGTGCAACCTTATCCATATAAATGGGGAGGCGAGAGTCTTGATTTTTGTGAATTTGTGGCTGTGAATGGTTAACCGTGTTTGTTAGTCATGCTAGGGAGTCTGCTGATTGAGAAAGGTGCATGTCTACTCTTGTTCTTCATTGTGAGGCAGAGTTGTGAGTTAGAACATTGCTCAACAAGGACACCACCCAGCATTCATTTCTCTTAATTTCTCCCACCTTGTTGCGATCAGGCTGTCTCGTCGGTTTCAGTGCCTAGTCTCGATCATAATGCTGAACGGCAAGGGTGTAATGATTTCAATACCCCATTGATAAAATGAAGGTTCATAGCAGTGCAGATTGTTTGCTGTTGTTTTGAATGAACTGTCATTTCAGTCTATCCCACATAATTTGAGTGTTTTCGTTACACTGGTATTCAGTTCTGTGTGAGGTATTTAGAAGCTTTGTCTTTTTTCCTAAACTATGTCTATGTAGCCTAAACGATGTTTCATCAGCAAATGCCTTTTAAAGGACAGCAATTGTTATAAAATGGAAAATATTCAAAATAAATAATCAGGTTTAGTTTAGGCATTCATGTCACCTCACTCTAGTGCAACACTCTGCACAGCTTTTCACATTGAGATTGAAGCTAAAAGAGCTAGGATCCCTAAGAGGTCACATGTAGGAACATTTTAATTATTGAACATTAGACAAATGAGGCTGGTATGGAAACATTTTGATGAACCTGCTCAGGTATGGAAGTGTAGTGGTTTATAAGTAAAACTAGTTTCTGCTGAGGGCAACCCTGAAACCGGAGAACTTGTGTTTGGTTTGGCCTCTAAAAGCTCCCAAGCCCTCCACTCCATGGGGTAACTTGGGCATAACTTGACGTATGATTCACCATCCAGTGGCCAAATAAAATAACTGGATAAGTAAAAGCTATGAATTAAAACAAAAACTGTGATGGAGTTGAAAGGATCATTTTCTACACCCTCAGCTCCTGATTGTAAAAGCTATAATAGATGGGCTACAGTCGTGGTTTCTATGGCAACATACAGCACGTAAACAGCTGGGCTTCAGCCTGACTGTTAGTACATTGCCACCCCCGTTTTGCACTGCAGTAAGAAACATACTTAAAATTACTGTTAATTATAAAATGTAAAAGTTGTTTTTAAGAGTATGGGAGAATTTTAGTACTCGTTCCATGATATCTGTGCAGTAATAGCCTGTAAACTGCTGTTTGGGCCAGCGCTGCTGTCACTGATGAAGACTATGCTTCTGGCTGAATCTTATCAGAGTAAAGTGGGTGAGGAGGGGGAGTGGCATTTGCTATGCATGGTCTAATGTTCAAATGACAGGGGTTTGTTTTGAATTTACTTACATGTTATAGGGGTTGTGCCCTGTGTAGTATAATTATAGATCTGTAAAGGCCAGACTTTAATATGTTAAAGCTCAAAGAGTGAATGTAATACTGATCTAAGGTGTCTAGGTTACCTTCCAAACTGAATCCTGATCTTCTGTGTGTGGGTCAGAGATGTTACCCACTGTACAACCCAGTAACCTTTTTATTCTATTTTTATAGTCTTTCTTGTGGTTTCCATTTTGCAATTGATGTGCAGCACACTCATATTCACGAGAAAAGGAAGTTCCAGGAATGTGCAGCCAAATCTGGATCAAGTGAATACCCAGGGAGCTTCAATCGTAAATGACTCGGCGTGGGGCTGGTGTGTTGCATAACTTGCAAACCACAACAGTGTATTGCTGGGAATGACCCTTCTTTCCTGGTGGCAGGTTTTTTCACAGACGTCCCATGATCAGGGGCCGGCGTACTGTCATCACACAGAATGATTTTTAAAAATGTGGTGAACTAAGCTATGACTACGCCAAGTGTTTAATTCTCTGTCTTTATTTTAAGGTAGTGCAGTTGTGATTTGATTAGGAGCTCTTTTATAGTCCGTTCATTTATATTTGAAGTAGAAATGGAAAATACAGCATTTAATCGTTATCTGTTTCTAAGCATATCAGCAGTACTTAAAGAACACTGACTAACTGTGTTTCTGAACTATGCTTGTGACTAAAATGCCCTTTGTAAAACATTGAATAAAAATCTTAATCGTTGAAGTTTTGTTGTTGGGTAATTCACCTTAATTCAGCATAATTAAGATAAGTTAAGTAATGTGTGAGAAAGCTCAAAGTTCTGTGATACAGTATACCCCAAAACTGAAAAGAGAAGAACACACATTGATTTTTAAAAGTAAAATAGATTATCAAATTTAATAAGAAGTGTTTTTCAGGTAAACAGGACTATGAAAAGGGAAACATAATTATAGGAATAAAATAAGCTTAACAGTTCAAAAAAATAAGCTTAACAGTTCAACGCATTCACACAAACAGGCGTAACCTCACACGCAAAGGCTGAACTGGGGCAGAAGCTTAATGAAATCAGCAGGCTAGGTGGAGAGAGAGAAAGAGACAGTTGGGGCTGACGGCGCCTGCAGGTATCTTCCCCATCTAACACAGACTTTGTCAAAGCAGTTAGTTTTATGCAAATTATATGTAAATTAGACATATTCAGTCCAATTTCTGATTCATCGTTACAATCAAAACTCACTTGTTTAAGCTCAGAAGTAAAACTGAACACAGTGTCATGGGTGAGATTCAGTCACCACAGATAGTGTCCGTCTTCTGCCTAAAATGTCCCCAATGGTCAACTGTTCCCAATTGGTCACCTTTCACCCAGTTATATGACGATGGAAAACCCTACTCTTGTTCTACAGGCAGCTGCCATATTTGGTTGGATAAATTGGAGATGGACTCAAACAAGTTCTTATGTCATGTCACAGCGCGTTTCTCAAAGGAACTTAAAAATTATTCTACGTTAATAAGATTCCAATTTGATTATAGTTGATTATCTACGTCCCTTTGTAATATCGTCCCTTCGTGTTATTTGTGGTGTATTGTGATGTGATATTTTTGCTGTACCACCCACACCTAATTTAAAGAATTCATGTTTAACTGAATGCTGTGTTGTTCTTACTGTGCCAAAGAATAAAGTGCCTTTCTGCTGAATTATATAGGAATACAGTTAGTAGTTTCTCAAAGTAGTATTAAATACTGTATTGGACTATAAATCCCAAATACACTGCCTGGCCAAAAAAAAAAAAAAAAAAGTCACACACTCTAATATTTCATTGGACCGACTTTAGCTTTGATTATGGCATGCATTCACTGTGGCATCGTTTCCACAAGCTTCTGCAACATCACAACATTCATTTCTGTCCAGAATTGCATAAATTTTTCCCCAACATCTTGTATTGATGATGGGAGATTTGGACCTCTGCGCGAAGTCTTCTCCAGCACATCCCAGAGATACTCAATGGGGTTCAGGTCTGGACGCTGTGGTGGCCAATCCACGTGTGAAAATGATGTTTCATGCTCCCTGAACCACTCTTTCACAATTTGAGCCCGATAAATTCCGGCACTGTCATCTTGGAATATGCCCATGCCATCAGGGAAGAAAAAAAAATCCAGTGATGGAATAACCTGGTCGTTCAGTATATTCAGGTAGTCAGCTGACCTCATTCTTTGAACACAGCGTTGCTAAACCTAGACCTGACCAACTGCAGCAACCCCAGATCATAGCACTGCCCCCACAGGCTTGTACAGTAGGCATTAGGCATGATGGGTGCATCACTTCAGCCGCCTCTCTTCTTACCCTGATGCGCCCATCACTCTGGAACTGGGTAAATCTGCACTCATCAGACCACATGACCTTCTTCCATTGCTCCAGAGTCCAATCTTTATGCTCCCTAAGAGAATGAAGCCGTTTTTGCCGGTTAGCCTCACTGATGAGTGGTTTTCTAAAGGCTACACAGCTGTTTAGTCCCAATCCCATGAGTTCCCTTCGCATTTTGTGTGTGGAGATTCTCTTACTTTCACTATTAAACTTGTTTTTCTACGATTTGATTTTAGCAAATGTTTAAATGATCACAGGTCACGATCATTCAAGATTTTTTTCCGACCACATTCCGTCCTCGAAGATGTTTCCCCACTGTCCTTCCACTTTTAAAAAATGCATTGGACAGTTCTTAACCTGATTTTACTAGTTTCAGCAGTCTCCTTAGATGTTTTGTCTGCTTGATGCATGCCAATAATTTGACTCTTCTGAAACAGATTAACATCTCCACGACCGCAGGATGTGTTTTTCGACATGGTTGTTTAACAAATGAGAAGCTACTCACTGCATCAGTTAGGGTTAAATAACTTCTTTCCAGCTGAAACATAATCATCCATGCAGTAATTATCCAATGGGAGGCTCTTACCTATGTGCTTAGTTAAATCCAGGTGGTGAGCTTTTTTTGGCCAGGCAGGGTATATCTGCTTTTAATTTTAATGGCTTGAAGAAAGCCATAAGAAATGGATTGCTTGCATTTGCAAACATTTCTTGCTGTCTCTCTTGTCATTAAAACAGCAAAGATTGAACATCACGTTTGAGGTCTTTTATTAACCTGTAATCATGGAAGAAACAAAACTCTGAGTATAATCATCTCAAAAGGACCAAGCAGTTCTGTGATTACAGTATGCTGTGACCAGATGCTGGAGCTAGACGTGGCTCCATCATCTTCACATTTGAGTACAGATGAGAATTTTATTTTGGACAAAAACCTGAGCGCATACGAAATGAAAGCTGAATGTTAGGAAGTAAAATTTAGCCTGTCAGTTACATCCCATGTCTGGGTCTCATCCAAGCTGGGCAGTACATAAATTTGGCCCAGGGGAACACTGGATTCATAGAACCTGATCAACAGTGCTTTTATCTTTTTTATCTTTTAGGCCTCCTGAAGGAGTGTTTAGCAAAGACTAAAGGTTAACAAAACTTTACGCATGAAAATTTTGCCACAGGATTTGACTAACAAAGCGTGTTTTCAGACATGTCTGTTTTGTCTATAGGAAGGCTATGCACTAAGCATTCTGATTAGTCTAATGCCTATGGCATGGGAAAGCTCTTCGTGTAGATGATCAGATTACTGTGAAAGGCCAAGTAAATGCAGTGTTCCACATAGATTACTGCGTAATCAGTTCAGAAGGTGGTTCGAGATACATTGCGTACGAAATTCAGTGTAAATGTATCTTCTTTTTTTTTTCTCTCAAACCTAATATGTAATCTTCCAAAATGTAACTAGTATGGAACATGAGATATGAGGCCCAACAGAGGAAATAAAATGTTTAATGCTTCATTTGGAAGCTAGTTAGCAAGTCACTACTTATGGCACTATCCTGTATTCAAGTGTCTACATTTTCCTCAGATATGAGTTTTAATGTAACCGCTATATTGCTATGCCAGAAGTACGCTCAGTTAATGTGACATACAAATGGTGCAAACCATGCTAACATTTGCTTGGTTATCCAAACAGCTGAGCCAAGGATGTTTGTCAGGTTTCAAATTAATATGGAAATCCAGTCCTACAGTCCACTCCCGCTTTCTAGTCTGTTGCATCTGAAGAAGTCCACTTTGTTCTCGGGGTAGTGGACATAAAGGAATGGCTGATTGTTTGGGGTAAGCCTTAACCTAGCACATCAGCTGCATCAGACAGCATCCTCTGGGTTTGTGTGTGCAGCAAACTGTGGGCCAGCTGGCATTGACGGTGTGAATGACTGTAATATTTTCCAAATTCTATAAGCGTCTGACGGTTCGGAGACACAAGTATACGGAACGCGTGTGAGAAATGACTTGAGAAATTCCAGAAGTTGGCTTCTCATTTTAATTTGTGTTAGAAGGCAGTATTGATTGAGGTTTATCTATGTATTCAGTTTTATTTATTTTTTGTACTATTTTTATTTCTGATCTGTATTTAAACAGAAAGACTACAAAAACAAGATATGTAATGTTTTAGCTGTTGAACTTCATTGTTGTTTATACATACATGCTCATTCTGAAATGGATACCTGCAACAAGTTCCAAAAAAAGTAAGACGTTGTCTAAGAACGTTGTAAGATTTTCACAAAATCTTGCTAAACGGGTGATATAATCATTGGATATAAAAGGAGCTTTAAGGAAAGCACTAGACCTTTGTCAGCAAGGATGGGTGGAGACTCAGTACTTTGCCAAAAATACATCAGCAGAAAATTTGACAGTTTAAAACGAACGTTCTTGAGCCAGAGATTGTAAAGATTTTAGGTATTTCGTCCTCTATAATGTATCATATCAAATGATTCAGGGAATCTGGAAAAATCCATCCATAAAGGCAAAAAAGCACAAATGAATTAGAACTGCATTAGAAACAGTCATTCCGTAACGGATCTCACCACATGAGCCTGGGAATACTTTGAAAAAACATCCGTTGCTATATCTGCAAATGCATGTAAAGACTGCACTAAGCACAGCAGAAGCCATATGTCAGCAATGTCTAGTCATGCTGCTGACTTCTCTGGGCTCAAGCTCATCTGAAATCGACTGATGCACAGTGGAAACAGCTGTTGTGGTCTGACAAGTCAGCCTTTCAGGTTGTTTATGAAAATAAAGGGCACTGTGTTCTCTGAGCCGAGGAAGCAAAGGACCATCTAGATTGTTACTGTTGTAAAGTTCAAGAGCCAGGGTCTGTTGTAGTACTGGAGGGGTCTTAGTGAGTGACTTCTTTCTTATCTTTGGAAGCACCATTAATGCTGAACTCATTTTGGAGCAACTTATGCAGCCTTTTAGATGCCTTCTTTTTCAAGGGCCCTGCTTATTTCAACATGACTGCACCAAGACACATACTGCATGTGTTACAACAGCATGGCTGTGTTATCAGAGAGTACAGATACTAGACGGGCCTCTTGACAACAAAAGCCCTGTACAGTTGCACAGCTGAACTGTTTGTGTCTTCAGTACCAAAATGATTATTAAGGGACATAAAAGAAAAGGTGAAGTAATACAGTGGTATGCTTTTTTGAAACCTGTTGCTGGCTTTAAATTTTGAATGAACCTATATTTACAAAAAAACAGTAAAGCTCAAAAGGTGAAGCATAAGGGTTTTTATGTTCTGTTTTCAGTTTAGCACAGGTCAAACAGAATTTACTGATCATTGCTTTGTATTTTTATTAGCATTTCAAATACAGTCCCAACTTTTTTGATCATAAAAGCATCTTATTTAAATGGGGACAGAATGATAAGTCAGTGTGAATATACAAGAATAGGTTTACTTAAGCATCTAAAATGGTTTGAAAATACTATATTCATATGCCAAAACAGTCAGATATTTTAGTTAGACAGTGGTATTCATTTTTGGCCATACAGCTCACTACTTTTACCACATTAGTTACTCTACAGAAATATGTTATGCTTCCCTGTAATGCTAATATAGAAATATTCCACGTTTTAGAAATGTTTATATATTGGCGTCTGCAGATGTGCAGAAGAAAAATATCAAATGTCTGCTGTGGGCCAGTCCATCCCTACTGGCTCTCAGCCGCAGAGCTCTTTCACTAGTGAGCTGACGGCAAAACAAATCTACGTAAAACGTCTCCAGCTGCCTTGTAAAATATAAAGCTGGTTTCCGCCTTTTCATTTTATGAATGTGTAACTGAAAACAACATTCCTGTATTCCATGTTTACATATTTACAAGCAAAACAGCATTGGGTGCAAATCAGATCTCTCTAAGTGTTAGTGGAATGTGGATAAATCTAAATTGAGCACTATCCAGATTTGAATGATATGGCAAAGTGTAAATAGGCTTCTAAAGTGCTTGTAGTGCTGGTGCTTCCAAAAGCGGCATCAGTGTATCTAAGGGGTTGATTTAGTCAATGACAGGGATAGTATAGGCAGTGCATTGTTGTAGTAGCTCGCCTATTTTTTTTTTTTATTTTAGGTGTGCAAACAAACGACCTCATTGAAGAGTTTGAATCTCTGTAGTGCAGTTGTGATGTAAAAGCCAGTTCCACTTCTGCTTCTTCTGTTTCGGTGGGTGGTGTCCTATCTGTAACGTAGCCCTTTCTCTGTTGTGATCTTGAAAAGGGCAGTAGTTGTGGAAACCTTCAGTGGAATGCACTGAAAGCAGCTCTGAAGTCTTCCTTATTGAGAGACTTATCCCAGAAGTCTTGATGTTGTTGTTGTAGTACTCTATGCAGTGGTCACTGCAGTAAATACAGTGGAAGCAAGCAGGAGATAAATGCTAACACTTCAGTTATACTGTTGTAAGTATCTGGTATGTAAATGTAGTAAATTACCTCTTATAAAAGACTTTTGGCCACAAAAATCAATACTTGTGAAATGGAGATGAGGGTAAACATCTGTATGTAATGAGGATGCACATTTTTTTTTAGTTGTGCTTGTATTTACAGGTTATCTTGGACATTTTATTGTAGAGGTCTGATTTAAGGTGCATTTTAAACTTAATGTGTGGTGGAAATATATTGGTGCGGAAATATTTTTCCTAGTTTTTTCTTTTCTCGTACACAATTTTTATCTCTTTACATACCCTGAAAAAATTTTAGATGAGGTCAAAAATGCCCTGACCCTGAAGATATAAATTTCCATATCACATTAGCTGTGTGTTCAGTCATTTTGCCTGGTTCTGTTGGGTGCTCTTAAGTGGTACACTGTGTGATACTTTCATTTCTTTATAGGAAAGGAAGTGAGTCACAAGGACAACTTTGTAGTGGGGTTTCTTGTCACCACATGTCTTGTTTTTCCAAGTGAGCTGCACAGTTGCCCTGTCTTGGTAGAAATAGACAGGTGCGTCATGACGAGCCACAAAGACACAAAAAAAAAACAAACAAAACCCAATACTTTAAAAAATGGACAGACAGTACATTAAGCAAAAAAAAGAAAATTATTAATTATTATAATAATGACAGCCAGGCAGTATGCTAAGTAAATACAGTGGTAAGATATATGTATACTCATATACACATACACACACACACACACACACACACACACACACACACACACACACACACACACACACACACACACACACACACACACACACACACATTGAACATCTTGTATACAACATACAATAATCTGTTACATCAATAATAAGTAGACAATATAGCCTTGCTGTGCAGAAGAGAGGAAGAGCCAGGGTGCTCCATACTCTTCGTCTGACCCCCTGCCCCCAGCCCAAACCTGCTTCCCAGCGCAGGTTGAGCATCATGTCAGAGCTTTCTGGGTCTTATTTAAAAGACCACGTTGCAAAGGACTCCTCTGAAGCGCCCACCTGGCCTTATATTAATGTATATACACACATATATACATATTCATACATTCACATACGCAAATGTCTAAAAGAAGGAAAGAAACAGAAAAGAGGGGAGAAGAAAAAAAATATATAAAGAAGATGAAAAAAGGATTTCTGGGTGCTTCTGCTCATGTCATGTTGCATAGTTTCTGTCTTGTTGTGATATTGCCGCTGATGCTTGTTCACAGCGTAGGTGTTCTGTTAGTAGATTAGTCCACTGTGTTACAGAAATATTTTTTTTGTCTTTCCAATTTAGCAGTTTTGTTTTTTTGCTATAATTAGTGCCAGGAGTAAAGGAACTGTATCTTTGACTGATGGATCTACTTCTGAAAGGTCTCCTAGGAGGCATAGGGAGGGTGACATTGGAATGCTGTTCTTCAAATATAGGGATAATTTTGAGATTATATTTTCCCAAAAACATTGGACTGGTGTGCAAATCCAAAATGCATGAAAATACTCATCTGTTTTACTAGTTGTACATTGTGTACATATGCTTGAATTGCTGAGTCCCATTTTAAACAATTTGCACTGCGTAATGTGCGTCCTATGAATGATTTTATATTGAATTAATGGGATGTTTGTGTTTTTACTCATAATGAAGATATTTTCACAGATTTGTGTCCAGAATTGTGTGTCAGTGCTAATATCAAAATCCTTTTCCCACTGATTAGTTGGCATTGATATGGTTGAATTTAAAGTACCTATGAGAGCCTATAAATTTGATAAGATTTTCTTAGGGCTGATTTAGGGGTTTTATATTTTCAGTAATGGGGGATGGACTGAGATTGTTTTGAAAGATATTCATTTTGGCTTTAAGTATACTTTTTAATTGATAGTATTTTAGATATTGATTTTCTTTTAAGTCAGATGTTTCAGTTAGTTCTTGGAAACTTTTAATTGTGTTATTCATAAAGAGATGTTGTAAATGTGTTATGCCTTTTTCTTTCCACTTCGTGTGTGGGTGTGTATGTGTTGGGTGTCATTTTTCAAAATTTGTTAATTTATTAATTTTCCATTAATTTTTTCCCTTTTTAAATCTGAAAAAATAAACTTATTTTTTAATTAAAATTTTTTTTCTTAGCTTTTTAACAAAATTTTCAAATATTTTAGATCAAAATCTGTAATGTGCAATCATGTCTAAAAAGGTTGTTTATTTACAGCTCCAAAATGCAAAATAGCAAAATAACAGATATCCATAATTGAGCTTTATTTGCATTTGATAAGGAAGTCTTGCTCACTTGAAAGGTTAAATAAAGGGAACATGGACATCAGTCAGCGTGTGTTAGAATAGTTTAGTTTTTTTAATCTTTTGTCAGCATTACACACTAATCTCATTATATCAAAACTAATTATATTATCTATCTAGAGTACTGTACAAAAGACAGAGCCCACCACTTTATTTAATTTCCAGGCAGCTAATAAAGTTAATTTTTCAGTGTTGGGGGGAAGAGCAGCATTATATGGGTTTTTATATTAGTTTTTTCAATAGTAAGTATCTGTTTGAGTTGTGACCTCACAGTGGGAAAATGGATAAAAACACCTGTATTTTTCAGATCTAAACCATGAGTCAAGCTTGATTTTCTCCTGTCTCTCTCAAAGATTAAAGCTTGAAGTGCTGTTTATCTGATGGCCACAGTTTCGGTGGTCTACCAGGCCTTGCACGGTTGTTTTTCTGCATCTTTTTAATAATTTTTTTGAACTGTAGGTTTGTGCTTTATGCTAGTGGATTAACTTCTGGGAAATATCTCCACAAAATGAATGACTTGTACTTAACTGACTGTTTTAACATGAAATAAATGAGCGGTGGTCTCTGACTTCGGCACAGTTCTGTATATTAATGAAAGGTAGCCTCAAGAGATCTTTCCTGCTAGTGCCTGCAGTTGGTGAAGGCTTCATGTCAGTGAAATGGTGATTGGGTATCAGGCTTGCTGTCTTTGAATGCCTCACTCTCTCCATTTTGTTTCTCTAAAGCTTATTTAGAACTATGTTGAAGTTGATTGAGCAGAATGAAGGAATGAAATGATTTATTAAGATCTGGTTTGCAGGCTCTCCAGTAGTGTATTAGTCTACTCAGCTAATTAAGACGCTTATCAGAGCTGTAATGAGGACCGCCTGGCCTCTGAGAGAGGCGAAATACTTCCACTCAGTCATCAAGCAGTGCATGGAACAAACTTGCATGCTTGTACGTAGGTGTGAAGGTGGGAGTGGTTGAGTCAGGTGCTGTGGTTATCCTAATGTGCAGGGGGGTTATCCTAAGAAGGGTGTTCACCTTTAGCATTAGTTGATGACACAAACACAGGGCCCAGAACCACAGGATAAAAAAAGACCTCTTGGTGAGACCAACATGCAAGTAGGGCTGGATGATTTAAGGAAAATATCTAATTGTGATTTTTCTGATCAGCATTATTGCTGCCATTTAAATTGCAGTTGTTGCCTATAAATTAAGATCCAGGTCTGAATGCAGCTACATACTGCCTGTCTCTGGGGATGTGCACAAGTACTCAAGTACTTGGTTAACCATTCAAGGTGCCTGTTACTGTATACTGTTACTGTATACTGTTCCATGTCCGGAATATTGAGAAAATAAGGCGGCTAACAATGCAGGGAAATGTTGATTTTATGTTTTAATGGGATTGTGAAAATGTTGTACTATTATACTCAGTACTACAAAACAGGAGTGTGCAGCCAAAGATGTATTGTTAATGACATCACTGCAAGGGCAGAGATAACGCAGCTGCCTTTGGCATGTTTTTCCGCTGATTAGGCTAACTACGATAGTTGATGCTGGATAGAGCCATCCATCCATCCATCCATCCATCCATCCATCCATATTACTGTTTTCGGAAGGAAACGCTGTATCTCCAAAATGGTAACTTTACAGGAAAAGGAAAAACCTACTGTAATTTTAATGTAAGTGAGTGGAACCAAACATTTTTCCTAATCATTTTGGGCCGTTTCTTTTCGTCCATTGTAAATTAAATTTGCGTTAATTGTAAAGTAAAACAAGTAAAACAGCCGTTTTCAAATTTTGTGAAAAACTGAAAAACGGAGAGAAACTTGTTCACTAAAGAGAAAAGAGCTCATGTAGATGATGAATCATCAACGTCCAGTGTTGTGCTGATACACATTAGCTCCTCTGAAGAGGCAGCTTCTGTTACTCTTGACTATTTATAAAAAAAAAAAAAAGCGAAATGTTTTCAAACTCTGTGTTACCGTCTAAAACGTAAGCACACAGCCATGTTCTAATTTTGGTTGAATTCTGTTTTTAAACATTTTTTTTTCCCCTTCCCTGAGGTTTGTTTACGAGATATCTGTTCATCTAAATGCACATCCTCTAGTTGTCTTGTACGCAGCACATCAGTGTTTGGTTGCTTTTGATTGATCTAACTTATCAACAGGCAGTTCGTCAGCTCCGTGTTATTACTTCAAACTAAAGATAATGTGGTTGAGAAGTAGGGCTATAATTAAAAATGCAGCTCTTGTGCTTTGAACACTGCACTTTAAACTGTTTTTGATATAAAATGATTAACCAGGCCTTCATGCTAACATACACATACATACAAGACATTGTGTAAAACCCTGCAACTTGAATTGAGACTAAAAATGCCAAGCTGTGGTTGTAACTATTTAAAAAGGTGGCTCTCTTTGTTTGTTGATTTACTTCCTTGGTTTTCTGCATAAATAGAAAGATATTGAAGCCCATCATGTCTTGTGAAGATATCTTCAAGAACTGTGATATTATATTTTTGCCATATTGCCCAAAGCTGAATATTACTGTATAATGATATGCTTGGTAAAACTGGTTCGGTGGATGTCCACAGAGTTGTGTAGGAAGCTGAGTGGTTATCTTCTGTTGAAATGTTAAGAGTCTGACTAGAAAGAAAAAGAGGATGTTTGTGAAGCTCTAGCCTCTTCATGCAGCTGACATGTTTAAAGCTCAAGTATGAGTTTTGTGTATCCATCCCTCCATTACAAACGAGCGTTTACCTATTTATATGTGCTCGCTTTTGTTTCATTCAGTTTTATTACCAGTAGTGAAATATTTATTCTCTCCACAGATCTTGAGAAGCTCATTTATGCAACTTGAACGGTTGCTCAGTAACTGCTCAGTTTCCTCAGAGACTAATGGTGTTCACAAAATGCAGCACATGAAGCTGCTGGAGTGCAAGTCCTAGTATTCTGAGCATTACTTCTAGGGTTTTATCGCAGTAGATACAGACTTATCGCTCTTGACTTCAAGTGCTTAGATAAAATCTAGTGTGTTGACTCGCATTTTGTTGATATTCTGAGATTTACAAGAGAAGACTTCTTAGACATGAACATAAAGGAAGATTTGCCTGTGCATTGAAGTATAAACAATGCACCTCATTCATGCGTAGAAGAAAATGTAGTTTTTGGATGTTGATGTGTACAACTGCATTTGTGTGTAGGCCTATGAAACTGAGGATTTAACAACCAATATGTTTTTAAAAAGCTAAATCGGTCTCAAAGGTTTTTTTTCCACATTTATTCGTGTGTGTGTGTATATGTGTATATGTAATGTTAGCTTCAGTAAAGTTCATGCATTTTATAGCCTATATGTACACTGCATGTCCTGTAAATATGACCACATATTCAGTAATTCAGTAAACCTTGATGTTATAACATGGTAAATACCATCACTGTGATTTTAGTCAAACAAGCTGCATTTTCACCTGAGAGCAGCTCTGCTTTCACAAACTCCTACTGCACACTCACGCTCAATCATGTGATACAATCCCAGAAGCGAATTTCATCAGAAAGGTGAAAAGTCATGTTTGCACCAACTTGGGGATGAAACAAAATGCTCTATCTCAAATACACTTAAGTTTGCACTCACAAACTTTGTGTATATACAGTAAAAGGTATGAAAGCATCTCCAACTTAACCTAAGCTTTTTGGCTATGCAAATGAGTTCACAGGCAAGTCAAGTAGTTCAGCATTAGGTTTAAATATCTAAAGAATACCAAGTAGAAAAAAAGCTGACCTGAAAGTTCGTTATAAGCTTGTCTGCATTCCATTTGTAGTCTAAAACTACACTCATCGGCCACTTTATTAGGTACACCTGTTCAATTGCTTGTTAACACAAATAGCTAATCAGCCAATCACATGGCTGCAGCTCAGTGCATTTAGGCATGCAGAGCTGGTCAAGACAACTTGCTGAAGTGCAGACTGAGCATCAGAATGGGGGAAGAAAGGTGATTTCAGTGACTTTGAACGTGGCGTGGTTGTTGGTGCCAGACGGGCTGATCTGAGTATTTCAGAAACTGCTGATCTACTGGGATTTTCACACACAGCCATCTCTAGGGTTCACAGAGAACGATCAGAAAAAGAGAAAATATCCAGTGAGCGGCGGTTGTGTGGACGAAAATGCCTTGTTGATGTGAGAAGTCAGAGGAGAATGGGCAGACTGGTTCCAGATGATAGAAAGACAACAGTAACTCAAATAACCAACCAAAATCTCTGAGGAATGTTTCCAACACCTTGTTGAAAGTATGCAATGAAGAATTAAGACAGTACTGAACGCAAAAGGGCGTCCAACCTTTTACTAGCAAGTTGTACCTAATAAAGTGGCCAGTGAGTGTATATTAGTACTCAGGGTTGCCAGGTCCAGTAAAAATCTCCATCCCAAATTGTGATTAAAACCTACTGACCAGAAGCTGAAACTTGCCTAAACTTTGTGTTCATTTGCAAAAGAAACAGATTGTAAGTTGTGTCTATAGAATGCTATGCAAATTCTATTTAATTAGGTGGTATTTATTCATTTAGAAAAACACACCATAGTACAAATACACATACACAAAGTGATGGTGTTAGATTAACCATTTTCAAGTCTCTCTTTGAGGAAGTCTAGTATTACAGTTACAGTTATAACCCAATGCCTAGACTGAGTCTCAAGTGGCCCCCCACTCTCTGCGTAATGTACAACATGGGTCTTAAAATAAAAGCTCCTGCACCCAGACAGAATCGTTTAGGATTCAGCCATACTGCACTATCTGTATGAAAAAGCCAAATTTCAAAATTCACAGAATGCACTAAATAGGAATTTAGGAGTCACTTGAGATTCAGCCCTAGTTTATCTTATCAGTCCTTCATTAAATAAATGAGGTCTGCTGCTGATGGAATTGAACAAATCCATGACAGGACTGGAGTGCAGTGAGAAGTATTATTTTGTATTCTGATTTATTTTAACCAATATATTCATAACTGGCAAAACGGCCATCAGATTTTCAACAATTTTCATGGCCGCCTAAAATTTTTGCACAGTGCTGTATAAAAATCCACAATGTGGTTTTGTTATAAACCTATGAGAAAATTAATCTATCTTTAGTTACTAATAATTTTTTGTGCTTAAATTTGTTTTTAAGTACTTTAACTTTGTTGCAGTCATTAGATCACTGAGGTAACAATTTTTCTTGAGTATGGGTTTAAGCTTCATTCAAGTCTTGTCCAAATACTGCTGCTAGATGTCATTACACACGGTCAGACAAAAAAGGTCCTGTGCAGCTGCACTCGTTACAAAGTAAATGTGCCTTTGGTCCAGTTTTAAACCTTAAAACACGTTTTCTGACAGGAAGTGTGCGGGCGTGAATTTGTGACTGGGTATGTGGAGTCTGTACATCTTAAAGAATGAAATTGCAATGGATTGTGGTACAATTATGTTCCCTAATTACCCTTTACATACACTTGAGGGTCCCGCTACAGTGACCAGAGGGGTACCAACCCAGTAGAGGGAACAAACCTTTCTTTTTTGTTGCTGTTTGTACTTACTAGCTAGCTAACATTTTTCCTCTGCATGCTCTCTGCCACTCACTCACTCACTCACTCACTCACTCACTCACTCACTCACTCACTCACTCACTCACTCACTCACTCACTCACTCACTCACTCACTCACTCACTCACTCACTCACTCACTCACTCACTCTGGTGTGGCATGTTCATGATAATTAAATGATACAGTGTGGAATAGCCATTTCCCTGGTGCTTGTAATTTCTTCCATGCTGTATTTTATGTTGGAGCACCTGTTCAGTTTTTAGTAATGGTCTCAGTGCTGGAGTTCTCAACTCCTGTCCAAATTCTGAATAGTGATACACAGTGAGTATTAATATTGGCATTTTTTAATGTATTTTTTGTTATAAATATTGCAGACATATACTGGTATTTTAAAAATGCATTTAGAACTATAAAATTAAAATCATTAGTTTTTAAAACATTTTTTTAAATAATGCAATATGTCAAGCTGTGAATATAATCTTTGTATAATCTGTGGCATCACATCTGTCAAATCAAGCACACTTCTACTATTTTAACCTTAAACAAGCTTGCTTGTAAAGCTGCATTGATAATTCCAAAAACATACCAAAAAAGGATAAATGGAGTGAAAAATGAAGGGTTGGGGTTGATTTAGGTTTTTTTGCAGTGCAGGGTGTTGTTATATAGAATGATATAAAGAACTCTATGTGCTTAGACTTATTTGTCCTCTTTTCTATGCTCTCCATTTTCCAGGTTACTGAAAGATGGTGGACCGCTTGGCAAACAGCGAGGCCAACTCCAAGCGCATCGCGGTGGTGGAGAGCTGCTTCGGCACGGCCGGTCAACCACTGGCCATCCCAGGCCGTGTGCTCATCGGAGAGGGCGTGCTCACCAAACTGTGCCGTAAAAAGCCCAAAGCACGACAGTTCTTCCTCTTTAATGACATCCTGGTGTATGGCAACATCGTCATCCAGAAAAAAAAGTACAACAAGCAGCACATCATCCCGCTGGAAAGTGTCACCATAGATACTGTGGCGGATGAGGGAGACCTGCGCAACGGCTGGCTCATCAAAACCCCTACCAAGTCTTTTGCAGTGTATGCTGCCACAGCCACAGAGAAGTCAGAGTGGATGAGCCACATCAGCAAGTGCGTGTCAGATCTGCTGGAAAAGAGCGGCAAGTCGCCCACCGGCGAGCATGCGGCAGTGTGGGTGCCGGACTCTGAGGCATCCGTCTGCATGCGCTGCCAGAAGGTGAAGTTCACCCCCGTCAGCAGGCGCCACCACTGCAGAAAGTGTGGCTTTGTGGTGTGCGGGCCCTGCTCGGAGAAAAAGTTCCTGCTGCCCAGCCAGTCGTCCAAACCGGTCCGTGTTTGCGAGTTCTGTTACGACCAGCTCTCCACAGGGGCCACCCTGCCAGTCCGCTCGAACTCCTACAGCCTCCTACCACCTAGCTGCAAATTCGGCTCCAACGTCTCTGACGACGAGGATGAAGACGATAGCAGTGACTGAGGGCAGTGAAACTGCCCTTTGCTCTTTTAGAACTATGGTCTTCTTGTTTAGAGTCCCACGTGCTTTAGTAGCTAGTAGTGGAAAGGTTTGAAATTAGCAAAGATTCTACGATCTTTTGCCGTGATTTTACTCCTTAGGTAACAGTACCGATGAAGTAGCATAATAAACACACTCTGAATGTATTCACACCATGTGCATATGGATAATATGCACAGTAGGAATCCTGAGGTGCTGCATACAACTAAACATTACTCGCAGGGGGAGCGGCCTGCCCTTTGTAGACACCATTTGCCAGCCCACTACAGGAAAATGAATGCATTAAAACAGTGGTTCTCAAACCACTCCTCAGGGACTCTGAGATGGTCCAGATTTTTTGCTCCAACCTAACTACAGTATGTAGGAATACATTAAAAATGTGGGCTGTGTGGGGGTCCCTGACTACCATTTTAGAACCACTGCATTAAGATATTAACCTTCATTGCTAATTTCAGCCTCTGTATACTCTATGTATAGGTGCTTTTATTGTCCTATTCCTTATTTCCCTTTTCTTTTTGTTATTAGTTAATCTGTAAGTTGAGCTTGTGTCTGCTACGATGCTGCTGTTTCTGCAGGGATGAGTAAGTTCAGCTGTGTCTGTATGCTGACTGCAAAATCTTTCAGGTAAAACTGTCTGGTTCATGTTGTGTAGATTTCTAACAGTATTTTTCTAGATGTACCCTTATCAGGAACCACGTTTTACACAGCGGGGGGAACATACCAATAAGAAAAGTATGCATATTTTGGTAGGTCTATATGTAAAACTTTTTAATTTGATCTATTTGGTCAGTTGATGCATCAAATTTTTGCTAACGACAAATCGGTGAGAAGCTTTTTGAGTTGTAATCAAGTTCTTAAATGTATATAACGAGGAATATAAATAGTCAACACCAAAATGTAATTGGACAAAGGCCTTGATTGCCGTAGTGCCTTCTTAAATATTCTTCTGTAGAAAATGACTGAACTTAAAGCTATTTTTGCAGCTTATTAGAGATCAGAGAAGTCTGCCTCCATCGTCAGGTCTGACTTATCTTTGCAGACTAACTGGTAGAGCTGGTAAAGAATATAGGATTTGCCATATCTCCATTCGCAGTCTATCGTTTTTGCTTTTGCAGTAATGTCCTGAGAGTGCAGGCTTAAAAGATCCTGTGGGTTCCCCACTGCGTGACTACAGTCCGACTTGTAGTCTGAATCCTGGCTCAGTGCTGAGTTTTTGTGTTGCTTAGCAGAACTGGGCACTGTCTGTCAATAGGGGCTAAAGCCGTCCTCCCCTTTCCCCTGAATTCTTATTGGATGAGGGACTTTGTGTTACCATGGCTACACAGTGGCTGTGGCAGTCATTCCTGCAAGTCTCAGAATGGGAATCGAGATGCAGAGCATTATGAGGAAGTAACCTCCACACAACCCTGACTTGTTCTACATTTGAATCACACATGACTTAATGCACTAACACTCTGAATTTCAGTTGAAAGTGTTTCATTACTAATGTAAGACTGTTACGATCTAGCTATGCTAATATGTGCAGTGTGGTGTTCAAGTGAGACAAGATGAATCTGCTTTTCTCAGCCTTGAAAACTTTGCATCTCAGTAACACAGGGGTTTGATTTGTTGGGCAGGTTTCCTGTGTTTGTATTTATTACATTTACAGGAACCTTTATGAAACTGACATTCTAAAGGGAAATCAAATGAACTGAGTAATTAATATGCAATTTAAAATGGCATGCATTTTCTCAAGATGTTCATGTAAGCTTGAGCAGTGCGATACATTTTTTTTTGGTCTTTCAGATTATATGTAAATGAGTTACTTAGAATTGAGTTTTCTGTACTTGATCTCAAAGGTAATAATCTAATTTTACTTTTGAATAACATTGGACTTAAGGAACTACATTGCTACATGTCTGTCTAGTGGTGTTTTTTTTTTTTTTTGTTTTTTTTTTCTCAGCGAACTTGTTTGATAAGAAAAATTTAATCCTGCCTGTTGTAAAATTTGTACAGTTTTTGTTTTTTTTGTTTTTTTTTTTCTTGTTTTGTTTTGTTATTTTCTTTTGGGGACTGGTATTGACTTGCAGCTCTTTCTGCATTTGTGTGGGTGTTTCCTGAACACTTCTGGATCAGCTACCAGCACTTTATTCCTTCTGTTAGCTCGGATAAGGGCACCCAGGATAGTCACTGCAGAGGAAAGTCTCTCATATTGATTACTAATCAGGCTCTTGGGGAGCCGGAGCAGAACATATCTGAGAATGAGTGCATCTGTTGGATTCCCAACCACAGGCTCATGCGCTGAAGATGAGTTAAGCTTTGGCTTCGCCTGCATTTCTTACTTTAAACAGTCAGTCAGGTCAGCACGTCTGTTTGATGCTACAGTAGAGGTGATCTAATTATGCTTTCACTGATCTGTCTGGCTACTGCATTTGAAACACTTGGGGTCAGTTTCCCAGACATTGTGAGTTACCTTTGGAGATCTAGTCTAGCTTTATGCTTAATCTGGGAAACTGGCGTCTACTCTGCCAGTACATCTCTCACATAATGACAGCCTGTGGTGGTGCATTCAACAAGTGTACATGGCCAGATGGGCTGTGATTTTTGCCTTTTTTTCCCTTGTTTATATGATTTGAACCATTCAAGACTAATGTAATTTATGATTCCCTCATTTTTGGTTGTATTTTGGTGATTTATCTTAGTATTTTTTTTTTTGGTCCCACCTTTTCATCTGTTAGTCTTGTCATTTTAAAATTCATTTAAAATATTGAAAGGGCTCAAAGTTGAATGTAATCAATCATTGTTAGATACTAATTTTCAGGACAAAAATACATAAATATATATAGAAATTTATATATATATATTTATATATATATATAAATAAATGTATGTATATGTGTGTATATATGAATTGGTTAAAAACTGTCTCTTGTCTTTCCTATCACTCCAAGGGATGGATTATTGGTGCAAACAACGGTTATTGTGGCAGGAAAAAGAATGGATTTAGGAAAAGCAGCGATAAAGTACTGCAGGACGGATTAGACTTCAGCCTTCTGAGCCGGATGGGGTGAGGGCTAATCAGTCAGGCACTGCGCAGTCTATTTGTGAAACAAACACCAGCCACGCCATCCTGGCCTGCTAATCCCTCACAGAGTTGAAGGTCAGGAGTTGAGTATGGAGATTACAGCACACAGCCTCGCGCTCTTTATTTGAAAAAGTAAATGTGTGCTGAGGATTAGCCTAATGTGATCCTGCCTGTAGAGGGCTGTTTGATTTGTCCCTGTTACACTCCTTTAGGACAGGGATGCCCCTCCTGGGGGCCGGATTCACGAGAGTGTCTCAAGGAAGAAAATCTTCTTAAAATGTGTGTATTTTCTTAACTCTTTTCTTAAGAATAAAGTTTAGAGAAATTGTTACTCTTCAAATAACTTCAGAATGACCTTTTCTTTTCTTCCTAAGAATAATTTGAAGGTTGTTGGTATTGTTCTTAAAACGTTTGCTTAACTTTACGACAGCCTCACACTTGTCTTAGGCTGTACGAGTCGACAAGTTGAGCATCTAAATTGATCGTACACACCTGTGTCTTCTACTCCTGCCCATCCTTGTCCATCCCGCCACAGTTAATCATATTGTCCAATGAGGATTTTTTCCTTTTGGCCATTTCCTCCACCATTACCGTAGTTCTTGTTTTCTAATTAATTATTTTTAATTGCTAGGGGTAATGTTTTACCTCTCCTCTGATACTTCTTTGGTTATTTATTTAGTTAGTTATTCAACTAAATGATGGAAATAACAGTTAATACAAATTCATAATGTATCTCTGGTCATTTATGGTACAGGGTAAAATGCAATGTAGCATAAGAAAACAATGACTATTTGTCTTAAGAACCTTCAACTTTTTCTAGAGAAAGCTTTCGTGAATCCGGCACCTGGCCTTGGAGAGTGTAGCTTCAAGCCTTCAAAATCTCCTCTGTTCTAGGAATTCAGGAACCTCATTTAGAGGCTCATGGTGTGTCTGTTAATTCTGCTTTTTTCTTTCCCAAGTTGCCCTCTACAGCAGTAGTTTTTAACCCGGTCCTCAAGGTCCCTCAGATGGCCCACATTTTTTTCCTTCATTTCATGTGTTTTGAGTTGGGTTAAAGCAGAATGTGGTGGACTCTGATGACCAGTTTGGGAACCAGTGCTCTACAGGATCAAATTCTTGTAATCTCTTTCTCTGCACCTCTAAAACATTTTTGGATTGTATCACTATGCAGCAGTAGGGGGTGGGGGAGGAATATCAACTGATAATATATTTCAGCTCCTCCTCCCACCACCCCCAACTGTCATTTAGAGAAAACACTCATCTCGCTGAGAGATGCTTGGTGACCCTGTGTTTCAGGAATAATGAGCTATGATATGCCAGGAAAGTAAGATATGAAGAAAGTCACTTATCGGGCTCTTGTGTCTCTATATAACCAAACCAAACCATTGACGACATTGTTCTCCTCTGAAATCTTACATCACAGCTTGACTCTTTGAACCCTGGAGTTATTACTCGTCTATTGAGCTCAAGCCTAGTGTTCAGTAACTAATGTGAAAGTGAAACTATGAAGCCAGTCACAATTTTTATATGATCGCAGTTATTTGAGGGGAAAAAACACAAAAAAGCAGGACTTTAGCCCTTTAAATGCAAGTTCAAAAGGTTGAAAAGCTCAATGTGCAGGATGTAGTCATCTTAAAAATGATGCCATTTCCTACTTGTGTAAATGTGGAAAAAAGCCCAAATGCCAGGAACTCCTCACAGATGAGTTATCAAAGCAGCAGACTTAATTATCGTGAACTGTCACTTTTCCGTAACCCCGCAGTAAGTTCAGGAAGGTGACTTCCACTGTGTGTCCTCTCCTTTGTAACTTCACAATTAATAAGAGCGGCTTGTTCCTTAAAGGAAAGAAGTGCTTTAAGGTCTGAGTTGTGTCTACATGTGTGTGTAAAGCACCTGGGTAATTGTAGGAAAAACCAGTTCCATCAACTAGAGGGAAGAAAAGAGAACACTGAAGCAGTGGAAAAGATGAGAGCAATGAAAAACCCTTCATTTGAAACTAGTCAGAGCAGTGCCTACACCAATGTGTCTTGTGCAAGGAGTTAGCTTGAGTTTGAAAGAGAGAACAAATGAATATGCATGTGAAAGAGACGAGGGCCAGAAGTAGCTGTAAATCAAAACGTGGTCTGTTTTCTGTATTTTCTAATATACCTGTTCTTGTTACAGTTAAGGCTGCCCCCTGCTGTCCCTTACGCTCTTTAGTCACCTCATTTTGCCTTTCGTTACCTTGTATACAAAAGCCAAACAATCCTGCATCCTTTATTCTTATCAAGTTGCTCTTAATCCAGATGAAGGCTGCATATTTAGTAACTTGCTGATACAGGGGTGCTTTTCTGATGCAGGCTGTGAAGACGGCTTTACTAACTGATAGGACCGGCCGATTTTAGTCCGTTTATGGAGAAGAAACAGAGAGCGGATCACCTGTCCTGTGGAATCTCTCAGTCTCAGCGAGCGCGCTCGGTGCAGGAAGACAGAACCACTCTTATAAGCAATCAAAGAGTTTATTGTCTTCTGCACACAGAAAGAAGTGCACTCCTTCTTTTATACAAACACGTCCTGCCCTGTTGCGTACAAGCTGACAGAAACACACTCGCGGACCACCGGAACTGCCCAAGGGAGGGGGGCTTCTGCTCTGTGTACGATAATCTTACCTACAAAAGGGAACAAATGGTTCTGGGCGGAATGTCTTCATGATAAGAGAAGCAAGTTTTTTGTGCAAACTGCCAAGGACAGCAGCTATGCTTGCTGCAAAATCTGCTTAGAGCAGAGTTGGAGCAGAGTTAACCCTTTCACTAACAAACAAAAAAAAACTTCAGTTCCTAAAAATGGGTTGGGATGCAGCAAATTTAGACTAGGAATGTTGTAAAACGTTCAATGCGTGTAATGATTGGCTACAAAAAGAGCATCCAGGAAAGGCCTCGTCCTCCATAAACAAATAATCCACCTATTCAAGAACAACGTTCTTTAGCATTCCAGGCTCGGTGAAAACTGCAAATGAAAGCCCATGACCTCTGACTCCTCAGATGCCACTGCATGCTTTTGTGTTGATAACACCAAATGGGCTCACAACTTGATAAACTGCTGTCAATAAAAGCCGTTCATCACTGAATCCATAGATACACATTCAGACTGCACTATGCCCAGATGCGCATTTCTCTGGGCTAGAATATCTGTAGAGGTGCAAAATGAAAAAAATCAGTAGAGGTTGATCCTGCAAGTCTGGTCTCCACGTCTAAGCTGTAATTAATACATCAGTGGCCAGTTTTACAGGACACCTTGTGCCAGTTTAAGTGGCCTGCATTTAATCTCTATAAGGAAATAGAGAAAAGGGAAGAGAAATGATAATAATGTTTCCATCCTTAATGTTCCTATAGTATGAAAAATAAGGAGCCAGGTGACTCACGAATAAGGCAAACGAGTTGAAGGATCAGTCTCTCTGTAGTAGCGCCTCCTGCTGGCGAATATAGGAAAAACAGCTACAGCATCTTGGCTGTAAAATCGTCTGGGGTCGACCCAGCAGGCCTAGTTTGGAAAGTAATACGTGCTGTAAGAACGGTACGGTGTCTGTGACCGCCCTGACCAGAGGACTTTCTCTGACAGACATGAGATGCTTTCGTATCTATAAAGTGCAGCTTCATCTGCTGGTATCATGCTGGAAAAACACTTGGGACAAAACTTGCTCTCCCAAGCTGAATGTGTAACAGTGCTAATCTGTGAGTTAAAGCTTTAGTCTCACATCTTAACTGCTTAATCAATTCCCTCGTTTACAAAAATGACCTGATAATACAGTAAGCTTTGTTCACTTCACTGACAAGTTTCTATTCTCACTTCAATTCTTACACATCAGCGCAACAACACGCACAAATCACACTCACATACATACACACACACACGCCTTTAAGCAGATGAACAGCAACACTGCATGAATCCCTATCTGACAGGCGGCACCGCCCACGAGCCCCTTCGAATGGCCATCGCCACAATGTTATCGCTGTCAGCACAAAATCTTGTATCTACAACCTTTCAATGTCAATTCCTTCTTCTGTGAAGTTGCCATTTACATGAAAAAGTAAATCTGTAAGTATGTTTGGCCCTGTTTTCACGCTCGTCCACTCTATGAGGACTTCTTCTGCCCAGTAGCTAGTAAGATTCAAGCAAATTCTACTGATCGCTGATTCACTAATTCAGTTCTCAGCTATCCTTACCTCATACTTTTACTTGTGCTTTCACCAAATGTCTCCTCCATTCCTGCTTTATAATTACCATCTCATTCCTCGTGTTCCAGTTAATAACAGTGAGCAGTAAATCATTCACACTAAATAACTGTATTTAGCTTCCCTGAGGTGAAATGTAGGTGCTGATGAGTTGAAGCAGATCTCCATCAATGAATGTGTGGCTTTGAGCAGAAATAACTAACTGACTCACCGCCAGAGGACCATTGCGTGGGGTTACCAAGGCAACTTCACCCCTCCTGCAAAAAGCCTGTCTAGGATGGGAGATAAACAACATTAGTCTGAGAGCCATGAAGTCTGGAACACAGAAATGGCCTAAATAGTAAAGGCTTTTAGAACCAGGAATAGTCCACAATACCAGTACTTTACAAGCCATCTTTGGTGTTTGAGGGAGAAAAAACAAAGCATAAACACAATGATCACTGAATTAATGAAACAGTTTCACTGCAGTGTTGGAGGAACAGGCATTTAATGAATTAACCAGACAGGCTTGATTCTTTTTAGCAGTTTGGGACTATTTATGTGTGGCATTATCTGTGCTCACAGAAGAAAGGAGAAAAAATTGGATGTGGTAGCTGTTGCTTTTACTCTTAGTGTTATTATTTGTTCCATTTTATTGGCTTGACTGTCAGGCTGCGTTCAGAAATATGGTAATTATGATGCTTGGGCGACAGTTACTTGACATATCTGACATTTCAGTGCACAGCTGTTGGACCACTTAGCTTTAAATTCTCTGATTCCCTTCTTGACTACACTGTTACATCTTAAAGGGCATTGTGTTCTAAAGGTGAGACATGATTGGAATTAGAACAGAAAAAGGTTATTGCTTGCCAGTTTTTCTGAAATCTGCTTATATTATGATGAGCGATAGAGAAAAACTTCTCATTTCTGTACTACATAATGCTGAAAGACTACAAAGCTATGGGTCATAAAATCAGAGTGATCATATTACACGAATGATCAAAAATGACCCAAGACATCAGACCTAAGACCCCAGAGAGAATAAAATGGTCAGGGAAAGAGCAATTTGACTTCTGCAAAAGCTGGCCTGGGGCAGAAATACAGGATTAATACTGCTGGAGCGCAACCCAGAGACCAGTTCATTACTTACGCTTATAATGAATAAATGCTTTTAATCTGTTTTAATGAATGCATCTACAGTCTCTTTTCTAAAGCATATCAGGCTGTCTGGTTATATTACATGACATTAATCTCAAGCCCTTTTCAACAAAAAAACACCCTCAGGCCAGTCAAGGTGGGCTTACACCACACTAACCTTTAGTCATATATGCAGTCAGCACATTGAGACTGTTCTCTTTGTAGAATTGTACTGCTTGTTGTCAGCTGGACAGGACAACCACAACTCCCTGGAGATTTAACAAGGCTAACTTTTAATGTTTTATATTTTTAGTGTTTTTAACTTTAATTGGACGGTCACCTCATTTACTAAACCAGATACTTTGAGGTACAAAATATCAGCTTTAATTCAAGGGTACGTCCATGTCAGCTGAACCATGTACAAATAGCAGTCCTTCTTGTAAATAGTTACCCCATTTGAGGGTCATTGAGTAATTGAAAAGTTGTCTGTTGTGCTGTTTCTTGGCCAGACATGTATCTTGGCATTATTAGTTCACACACAAGACATACAATTTATGCTTTAAAACACCGAGTAATGTAAGAAGCAAACACATATAAAAGCAGGCCATTGCAAGACTGGAAATTTCTGAAACTGAAGTCCAGAAGAAAACCTTTGGGAACATTTTCAGGTAAGAGTATGCTTAATTACTGCTTGCACTTGTTATTAGTAATAGCTTATTAATTGCCATTGGACTGCATTGCATTTTGAAAGAAAGCCAAATAATTGTGTGGAAACTCCATAATTCATTTTTCAAGTTTCAAGTTTAGGTTAAGAATAATTGTTAGTGTACTTTAAATCATAAACCCCCCTTTTTCCTTCTTTGCAGAAAAAAATATGTCGCTGTTGTCTAAACAAGACCTCATCTCCATTTTTGTTGTTTTTCAGCTTTTACATGATTTGAAAATGCCTGTTGTCCTTTACATTGTGTCTAAATGTGATGATGAACGAGCTTGAATGAAAGAAACGACCCAAAATTGCTTGGAAAAATTCTGGTTGTATTGACATTGGAAGTAAAGTATGTTTTTTCCTTCTCCTGTAAAGTTACCATTTTGGAGATACAGGGTTTTGCAGCGATGTAGTACAATATAGCTCACCAGATTACCAGATAGACTACACTACATATGCACATGTTATAGTATCCAAGTTTTTTGCTTTTATATCTGTTGTCTTTAAGTGCTTGATGTTTCTGTGTAGGTGAACAACACCTCCTTAAGTATGTGTCTGTGTGTGTGTCTGTGTGTGTTTCTGTGTAAGTGAACAACACCTCCTTAGGTATGTGTCTGTGTGTGTGTGTGTGTTTCTGTGTAGGTGAACAACACCTCCTTAGGTATGTGTCTGTGTGTGTGTGTGTGTGTGTGTGTGTGTGTGTGTGTGTGTGTGTGTGTGTGTTTCTGTGTAGGTGAACAACACCTTCTTAGGTATGTGTCTGTGTGGTGTGTGGGTGTATGTGTTTCTGTGTAAGTGTACAACACCTCCTTAGGTATGTGTGTGTGTGTGTGTGTGTGGATGTTTCTGTGTAGGTGAACAACACCTCCTTAGGTATGTGTGTGTGTGTGTGTGTTTCTGTGTAAGTGAACAACACCTCCTTAGGTATGTGTCTGTGTGGTTTATGGGTGTGTGTGTTTCTGTGTAAGTGAACAACACCTCCTTAGGTAAGTGTCTGTGTGGTTTATGAGTGTGTGTGTTTCTGTGTAAGTGAACAACACCTCCTTAGGTATGTGTCTGTGTGGTGTGTGGGTGGTGTGGGTGTCTGTGTGGTATGTGTGAGAGGGAGAGATGTATGTGTTTGGGGGGGAGGAGTCATTCAAATTAACTATCACTAGGTGATAGTTTAAGGATTTTAAAGCAGATTCCCTGCGTGATCAGCTGTGTCTGTGAGACTGAGTGGCCTGCTGTGACGTCATCAATGTCTGTTAGAATTTGAAGTTCTGAACATTCCGTCATTCATTCTTATGGGAGGTTTTTAATATTTAAACTTAATTTTATTAAAAACTACCAATCCGATCGACTCCAGAAATACATAGCACAAGTTACAGCGCCGAGACCTTCGAATCGCAATTTAAACAGAGTCTGTACGTTAAGCGGTTAATTAATCACAGAAAAGTGTGGAAGTAAAATAAGAAGTATGAGAGATAACAATAGAGCGCTTTTTCAAGCAATCTAATTAATGGCCAGATAACTGAATGAGACTGAGTGAATTGTTTATCTCCATTCGTGGTTCAGCCAGACACACTTGACTCTAAGGCGTCTTAGAGCTGAAGCAGCACTGTCGCCCACAAACGTCTGCCACATCTGCACCCACAAGGCTTTCTCATCCAGATATGAGTGCAGGCAGTGGAACTTTGGCTTCCTCTCCGTATCCAACTCTGCTCTCTCGGCGTCAGAGAGCAGGGGATCCCCCTCATCCTGCAGCCCAGACTCCCATCAACTTTTACTTATCTACTTCAGCTGAACTTCAGGGACCCTAATGTGAAGAGGCAAAGTGCAAATATGAGATCTCAGAGTGGAACATCATCTCCCCTGAGATACTGCAGGTGGCACAAACCTGTCAGCAGATCAAAGTTAAAGAATTACTTCATATAGTAACAAGCAATTGAACTCATTTTATTCAACTCAAAAAATTAATTGTTCATTCATATTTAGCTGAAATAAGAATAATTTACTTGTTACCAAATGAAGTAATTTTTCTAGGTTGATCTGATGAGACATTTATCAGTGTATATTGAGTCCTGAGGGCTGATGTTCAGCTTTACTGAGTCAGTGTTTTACTGGACTTTTTGTTGTCCAGGCCTTGTTAGATACAGCTTAATGTACAATGTATATTTTTTCTTCTTTCTTATGATAACTTGTTGCCAAACTATGGATAATCTGTAGAGTCCTTC
Organism: Pygocentrus nattereri; assembly: GCF_015220715.1. Taxonomy (NCBI): domain Eukaryota; kingdom Metazoa; phylum Chordata; class Actinopteri; order Characiformes; family Serrasalmidae; genus Pygocentrus; species Pygocentrus nattereri. The sequence continues at coordinate 33,364,122 of NC_051213.1, read as the reverse complement.
ACTGCTTTTTTAAGATAAACAGAGCATAATGTCCCTTTCCAGTTTAATTTACCTCCCTATCCCCCAACTCACAATTCCTAATCAACCCACATCTAGTGGAAGCACAGAGTCAGACAGTTGAGTGTGGCTTGTTTGAATACACATGCCATGTGATGCTTTCCCAACTAGAAATTTTATTAACTTTAATGATTTCCTGTTTCCTATTTGGAATGATAAAGATGGATACTTTATACCTTTTTATAGTGATCTCATTATTAACTCAACCAAACCTTTTCAGACACAATATCATGACTTCACAATAAAAGAGTGACGCAGGATAATTGTTTCAGTTGTTGATCAGCAGCAGGCCACTTAACATTGATATACAGCACTGTGCAAAAGTCAGAGAAAACCTTCCACTTTATTTCCAGTCGAAAGGTTATATTATCAAGATATTAATGAGGAGATTAGATGTAAGGAAATCCACTTGATGAATAAGTCAAATGACAGTAAGAGTTCCCAAAATTGGAGTTCAAGAAATCATTAAAAGATACTGAGTGGTGATCACCAACCTGGTGCTCGAGATCTACCTTGCAGCAGAATCTTTCAACCATAATCTGGCATACCTGCTCCAGCTAATTAACATTGAAATTCTTCATTGGCTGAATCAGATGCATTAGTTTTAGGTTAGGAGGCAGCATGTTAGATGCAGGTTGGAACGATTGCTGCCTCCTCAGAAGTTCCTACTTATGACTTCGGAGATCATAAGTACGGCTTGATTTGTGTTCACATGGTTTTGGTTGGAAGTAAAATAGATATACTGGAAATAATGTTTTTGGTTTACTTTTGTTTTTTTTCTGTTGTTATAGAAAGTCTGTGTATTTTGTGCTACTGCAACAAAATGAAGAGCAGAGGATGTTTAGGAGAAGATTCATGATTTTATGCATTTAGATGCATCACAATGTCCTTATATCTGTATTTCCATGTGTAGATGGTTTTAGCCTGCAGCGTCAAGGGTGTGGCTGATGAGTAACGGAAACACAGCCAGCTATCTTTGCTTTTGTTGATGCTCCCAGCTCAGAAACTCGGGGCTCATTGAAAAATCAGAGTTTCCCACTAGTAAGTACAACATTGTGGTGGTGTTCACGTGCATCTATCTTGTAAATCCGATATTTCCAACAGGACCTGAAAGCTGCATTAACCCTGCAGGACAGCAGATCTCCAGGAGAAGGGTTAGGGACCACTGACATAGAAAGAATGAGACTCCTAACAACCGTGCAAGACCTGGTAGACCACCAAAACTGTCACCATCAGATAAACAGTACGTAAAGCTTTCATCTTTGAGAGAGAGGAGAAAATCAAGCTCCACTTTTGATTGAGATCTGAACAAATCTACAGGTGTTTCTGTCCATCCCTCCACTGTGAGAAGACGCTCAGCACTACGAGTGTGAAAGGAAGTGTATCAGTAAAGAAGCTCTTATTGAGAAAAGGCAAAAAAAGAACAATTGCCAATCAAACAAAGACGCTGCTGGTATTCTCAGAAAATGGGCTGACCGCCCCAGAGTCCAGACCTCAACATCACTGATTACTTGGACCATGATAAGCCTGACAAGACTGGAATTTGGAAGCATGGGAAATTATCCCTGTATAAGAGATACAAGAGAGATCCCTGCATAAGAGATAAAAGCAAGTATATTATACTGTATTTGATTGTTGAGTTTTTAGATGTTCTCCTGTGTAATGCTGAAATGAGTGCCTCATCAACGTATAACATGCAGGAGCTCTGCTCCACTCTGTGCTCACACTTGTTGTGATGAACCCCCTCCATCACAAAAGCACCTCTATTGTTCTCTATCTTGTGGTATGTTTGTGTCATTTGTTATCCATGGTTGTAGAAAAAAAGCTAGCCCCAAAATTTGAAAGTTGTGTGATCACCAAGCAACCAAAACCTAATTTCTGTCCACCGGGTTCTATTCTTGTCTCACACCTCACAGCCCCACAGGACTTCTGGAATGAGAAAATGGACAGAGTATGACTTGTGGGTTGAGCCTGGACAAATAATGCACTTAAAGGTGCTGTAGAATGCACTTGATCAGCATAACTTGTTCTCTGGTGTCTACATACAAGGTATGTGATTGGTTGGGGTGACAAATGTCTAGATTGTGGTTTTACACACCCATTTATAACCCTGTGGTTTGGCCCTACAATGAAACAAGCTTGTTCTCCCTTTTTAGGGGCTCATGAATAACTTGATGAGCTCTGCTCTGATTTGCTGGTTTACAGTGAGGCACTGATGGCTAAAACAGAAGCGACATGTTGAAATAGACACAGGCAGCAAAGTAAAATGAACCTCTGTAAATAAGCTCAGTCATGAGACTATTTAGGTAGCTATGTTAGTTACTTGGAGCTTGCTGCCCAGCAAACGCACGACACCGTCACAATGTTGTCTGCTTTTTTACAATGTAACTACAATGTAACTACAATGTCAACGTAGTCAAGGTGCTGCTGTTTAGGTTGTCACAACCTCATTACTCAGTAACATTGCTGTGGGGTGTTTTGACCCACGGTTGACAACTTAGCAAAATTCCGTGGAGCTCTTTTCGCAATATAATGGAACTTATGAGGATTCTAGAAGGTTGTGACAAGAGTGCTGACAACGTTGCCACTATGTTGTCACAATGTTGTCAGATAATGTCACAGCTTTCTGTGGAATTACATTTCAGCACTGTAACAACGTTGTGGGGACCAAAACAATAGGTTGTTATAACGTTGTCTCAATGTAACTGCATTTGCTGGGTAGTAACTAACGTTACCTATACTAGCTACTTTCTCTCTATCTCGACAACAACACAAAGTAAATTAAAGTTTTTAGCTAATTATGAAACTTTCCATTTAATCTGATCTGGTTTCAAGCATCAAAAAGTGGATAAAATCACACAGCATGGCTAACATTAGCTACTCACAGGCTGCTGTTGGGGTTGTGATGCTAATACATTTGGAACTGCCCCTCTCTTCAGTCTCATCAGTGTCAAATGCTCAGCAATGCTTGATACGTCTGAGATTTGAGAAACTGGAGTCAAATGTGCAGAGCAAACTAACCACTTAGAATTAAAGTTGTTCAGGATCATATTAAAAATGTGGCCGCTGAGTTTGACTTAGTTTGCCAGCTTGCTTTGTGAATTTTCCATTCCACCTTAAATGGGATCACAGTTACATTCTGGGGATATACAAGCTGTAGCATTTAAGGTGGAATGGAACATTAGATTAGGAAGTTGGCAAAGAGGAAGCCAACTTCAGCCTTGTTTAAGATGAACATCATGCTCATTAACCTTGGTTGGGCCTTCAGAAAGAAAGTTTTAGGATCTCTGGAAAGGGTATAAATATCACTTCGTAGCCTGGAACGATACATTTCTGCACATAATCTGTCATGTTCTTGGTGTTGCTCCATTGTCACATATATATATATATATATATATATATATATATATATATATATATATATATATATATATATATAAATTAAGGAGTCAAGACTGTTACGTCTTGTTACAGTTCAGGATTTTGAAATTGACCCTTTTTACCACCCTCTGTTGCAAATGCAAGATTTGTATTTGAAGGTGGAGGCAGTGTTATGGTTAAGGTGTATTGGCAGAAGAAATAAGTGTTTTGGTGTGCCATAATCACATGATTAACTAAGTTAATGTAAACAGGCCATTAGGTAATACTATTATTGCCTTTGCCCACTATGGCAGAAGACCCTACAGATACATTATGTTTTTATGGAGCGTTTTCAAGCAAATCTCTAATAGTGGCGCAAATTGTGTCACTCAAGCTTTGTTTGGACAAGAAAGAAAAATAAACACTCAACTGCACTCTAAGAAAAGAAAATCCATGCTCTTTGCTCTCTTTCATTGTGTCTAAATATCCTAGCTGTGTGCATTTCTCTACTTCTTCACACTGATGATGTGAACAGTGCTGTAGCCTTTTGTTAAAGCTTTGAAGCTTTTGTGTGCTGCCCTTTGCAGTTCAGTGTAAGCACCATTTCTTTGAGTGGCGCTGAAGATGGAATAGGCTATACTAAAAACTTTGAAAGACTTCATCTACTGAATCGTTCAAACACATGGATTTGATATTATCAGCATTTCAAATCCAAGCCATTATTGAATGCTAACAGTGTTTTGTCACTTCATCAGAATCTGTAATGAATTCTTTCAAAGCAGTTGTATCATAGCATATCTTTCTCTGCACTGTCTGACAGATGAACTACACTATGCACTTTGTAAACATTGGTCATCCAGTGTTTCTTCAGAAATCAAGAGTGTTTATAGTGAATTTGCTGCAAAAACCTCTAAACGGTGGAACGTTGCTGTGAGGGTGCATTAGTGAGGTCAGGTGCTGATGTTGGATGATCAGATCCACTCCAACTCATCCCAAAGGTACTGGACGGAGCTCCATCACTCCATAGAACACATTTCCACTGCTTTGGGCATGATGACCTTTGGCTCATGTGCAGCTCCTCCAGAGTGTCCCATTCTATTAGCGGTGCTTTTTTTAATGGAGATTATACAAGCTTTTGTGCTTGACTGAATAACTGTATGTGTAATAGGCGCACCTTAAAGGGGATTTCCAACCATTTTTCAAAGAGTTCTACATACTTCATTCACCATAAATGAAGTCATTTAGAGTGGTTTGATGTGAAATGGTTCATTTTAGACAGACTTATCAAATTTCATCCCCCCCCCCACAGTGGTGCTGAGACGAACCGGGGGTCACAATGATTACAACACAAATATATTAATTTTATTTACTGTATAAAACCACCAACCTATACATACCTTATAAGTTTTTATATGATGATCGTAAAATAGTGTAAAATCTGAAATAATCATTTTTCTTTCAGGACTATTTTGCATTACAATACCATGTGTTTATCTCTCTGCCATGGATAAATGATAAAAAAAAACAAATCCTTATCTTATGATGTCTTAGACATCAGGCAATGCATTCATAACAGTCTCATGTAATAACTCTCTGTGAGGGAGCTTTTACAAGCAGTAACCTCTTCAGACGTCAGGTTCCTATCACCATCACTGAGAACAATTCTGACACTGTAAGAATCTCTAGAACAGAGGATTTCACATCAAACCGCTCTAAATGACTTTGTTTACATATTAACGATTGGACTGGGCAGGAATTTTGGAAAACTGGTGGAGGTCTCCTTTGAGGCAGCTGAAATTGCTAATTAGAAATAGTCTGTATCCTTTTGTACACATAGTGTAAGTGAATCCCTTGGGTATTCATTTTTTAACATGAACATAATGTTCTAGATGTGTTCCCTCCCTGACACAAGCTTTCAGAAATGCAGTTCTGCCCTGTCTTTGGGCTTCATTCACTACAATCATATACCTGTTCACTGGCGTAGCTAGAAAAGCAATTTCTGGTCTTCTGTAAACCTACACTGATAAGGGTGACACACTAATACTGTCTTCCCAGCATGCAGCTGCTCACCTGCTGATAAACCAAATTCTCCTGCCAGTGGTAATCTAGCAACAGCAGTCCAGGTGAAAACGCTTGCTAAAAGAACATCATCTGGAACATCATGTTGAGAAATTATATAAACACGTGTTTTATTCCTCATATAAATTGTCAGACATGATCATTAGAATTGATAATAATTAAGAAAAAAATGTAATGCCTTCAAGCCTCCCTGCATTTTAACAGACCGAAATATTAGCACCCCCCCTTGTGGCTGCTCATTGCAGACATTGGACAAAGTCAAGGGTCTCTTTTATAATTCTGTAGAACCTTATCATGCAAATCAGTAGCACTTCAGACACAACAGCTGCATTGGGTACAAAGCACAATGTTACTTAATCCCTTAAAAAGATGGGATGTCCAGGCTTCTATTCATCTGTAACTTAAAGGCAACTCAGTCAGTTGGGTAAACATTGTTTTACACATATTACTGAATAATAAGCCTTAGGATGTATAAACCTAATTGAGACTATATGTGAATTGCTAATAATAATATAACAGATATAATAAGAGAAAGCAGTGATTATTAAATTCTATTTGACCTGTATTAAATAGAAAATGGAAGAGAAACACACTTTGATGTTTTACCTTATGAACGATGTCATCAAAAATTTGATGCCTGCAACATGTTCCAAAAATGCTTGGACAGAAGCAAGTCTACCACTCTGTTACATCACCTTTCCTTTTAACAATGCTTAGGTTAACAAGCCTTTGGGGACTGAAGACACAAACTGATCCAGTTTTGAAGAATATTTTCTTAATTCTTTTTCTTTCTGTTATATAAGTCTGCAACTGTGCAACCATACAGAGCCTTTGCTGTTGTCATTTGAGCTTAACAAGTTTTCAGTGGTAGACGGTTCTGAACAGCAGGCAGGCCAGTCTAGCACCCATACTTTCAGCCATGCTGTTACGCTGTGACACAAGCAGAAAGCGGCTTGCCGCTGCCATGCTGAAATACGCATGGGTGCCTAGGGCAACGTATGTTCATCCAAAATGTGATCAGCGTTAATGGTGCTTTCACAGATGCTTTCTAATCTTCTATAAACTCAGACCTGAGTGAGAACAGCACTCTGTGGAATGAACAAAGCATGATGATAATGATGAGGGTTACCCACTAATACCCTCCCATACCATGACAGACACCAGTTTTAATTTTTTTCAATTTACAGTGGTATTAATCTAGATGGTCCTGTTCGTTTTGTCCTGGAGAACACAGCGTCCATTATTGCCATAAGCAATCTGAAAGGTTGACTCATCAGACCACAATACATGTTTCTGCTGTGCATCAGTCCATTTCAGATGAGCTCAAGCCCAGAGAAGTTGGCAGTGTTTTTGAACATTGTTGGTCTTTTTGCGAATCTATTTTTGGTAAAATTGATGAGCCTGAACCCATCATTGCTCCTTTTATATCCAAGCAAGTTAAACATTAAGCATCTTGTATTTGTACTCTTTTAGTTGAAATACAGGTCAAGTATATTTTTATAAAATCACTGCTTTCTGTTTATATTTGTATTTTACGTACAGTCCCAGCTTTTTTGGAACTGAGTTTGTAATAAGCCTGGGAATTTAAGTGCTTAAGCTGTTTTGGACAATTGAGGATGAATCTTAATAGTGTTTAAGACAATATTGCGCTCTGATCAACAATTAAAAGTCCTGCTCTCACCTTTTTAGCCTCTCTCCTTCCTCACAAGTGTAAAAGACGTCGAACTGTGTTTTCTTAATTGCACAGTTGCACAATGCAAAGCACCAACATGTAGATGGTTATCAGATATAGAATGTAGAAATGTTGTACTTCAAAAGAATGCTTTCTTTTATTTGTTCCATCTGTGAAAAGTGAAGTTATATGGTGTCAAATAAGTGTTATGCAATCTGGTGCACCAGACAATGGAATCTACAGTTACGTAAACCTCTAAATTTTTCTTTTTCTTCTTTTCAAAAAGAACTTTTTTGTGTTCCCTGCTTCTTGCAGAGGAACAAAACACAGTGGCCTGTGTTTAATAGACTGCACAGTACAAGTGAACTAGACATAGAATATGCGCAGTACAGTTAAACTGACACATTGCATTAGATAACAGGGCATTAAAACACAATAAAGGAGAATAAAAGCAACTTGATGCACTAAATCTGCAGAATGACAATATAAGGATACAAGTAGATTAACTGCTAATTCTGTGTGAGTCTTAACAAATGCATAGCATTGTGTAAGTGATAGGTAGTTCATTACAGAGAGCAGCATAATGATGCATTAAAGCATAATGATTATAGCATAATGATGTTTCAATAAAATGAATATTGCTACAAAATACCTTAGGACTGATCACATTTTGATTTGAGTTGAACAAATTGACATGAGTACACTAACATGATGTTAATTTCCCTTTTATTCCTATACTATTGAAATCATGTCCCCATGCATACGTCCTCGCTACATTACAGTAAAAGCATGAGAGTCTAAGGTGACTATCTATTCGTTCGTTTAGATAGTTGGAAGATAGAAGGCAGACAGTAGCGTGAACAGAGAGAACTGATCCAACATCAGCAATGAAGATGGCACTTTCTGAAGTCACATTAAGTTCTGTTATGAGATTTTTTTTTTCTAAAAAATCTAACTACCTCATAATAATACAACCTCATGATTCAAACAGTCTCACAGTGCTACTACATAATTCTAACAACCTCATAATATTACCTCATAATACTAGATCTCATTATACTCCCACATCATTCTAACAAACTAATAATACTACCACATAATTGTCCCAACCTTATTATACTACCTCAGCATTCTAATGACCTCATATTACCTCATAATACTAATGACCTCATAATGCTGCCTCATAAAACTACCTCAGGACTCCAACAACCTCATTATACCCTGATAATCTGGAAACACTGTGTAACAATCTCACAAGACTAACCCAATAATTCTAACAAACTCATATCACCACCACATAATTATACCAACCTAATAATTATAGTGCTCTATAACTGCCACAAACTACTGTATAATTCTTAGCTCCTCATTATACTGGCTCATGAATTTAACTACCTCATAATACTACCTCATAATACTACCTTATGATTAGGGGTGCTCGTTATACTGCCTTATAAGTGTAATTACCTCATAATATTACTTTAAAGTTCTAAGGCTCTCATTAAACAAACTCATAATTCAAACTACCTCATAATACTACCTCATAATCCTAATGATTTCATGAATAAAAAACAAACAAATGAACAAATAATAAGTTAAAAAGTAATGGAAAATGATACAAACCTCAGTTATAAAGGTTATCCACAAAGCAAGTCAACCTCTGGATTTCTTGAAACTTCACTTTCTTTTCATTAAAGTCACTAAATTAAAACAGTCCAAAAGTTGCTCGTCAGCTCACTGTTGTTGACCCATGCAGAATGCAAATAGGGTGTGTATAGTTTGTGTGTGTGTGCGTGTGTGTGTGTGTGTGCATAGTGCTTCTCCTCTCTCAGCCCTGTAGTGGAAACCACATGCTGCAAGTGTGCAGACACAGTTTGAGGCTGCTGGGTCACACATTTGCAGCCAGTACTATTTGTGATAAGGTACGTAGGCTGCAGGTTAGTCTTCCACTGAGGCTTCTCAGAGCCATTTTGCCTTAAAGAGAGCTGACAGCTTTCTGTCTATCAGCGAGTCTGCTGCGAAATGGAACTTCTGCTGATGGCCGTCGTCCTCCACGCTTTGTGCTTGTCTCAAGGTAAAATGGTCCCTGCTCTTCATCTGCGTGGTAGGCTTGGTAGATCTTTTTACAGAACCAAGTTCTACAGTTCAGGTGCAGTGCTGTCATATCTTGAAACGTACTTACTGTTTGTCCATAAAAAAGCCGTGGCCTTTTGCTGTGCCCTTTTTTGTGTTTAGTGGCAGCCACTAAACCTGAGGTGGTACAGTATTTCATTGAGTGAATGAAGAAGAGGTGGTGAGTCTTCAACCAGCTCATGCACTTCAAAAGACAGCGGCACAGCATCACATGAAAAACGAAGTCTTTGTGAATCTGTAAACAAGAAATGGCACACTTTGTTGTAGCACTGCATTGTTGCAATATGATAAATGAAAGGAAAGTTATTGCACGTTACACAAAGATTAGTTCGGCTTCACTGCTTTCAGCTGTGGAAAAGTAGGAAGAGCTCAGCAGCAGAACAGCAGGTCGCATAAAGATCAGGTTTGGTACTTTGAGAATCTAAGAGCTTAGTTATTTTTTAATGGCAAAGGAATGCATTGACTCTCTAGATACGACTTATTAAGAAAAGCATGACGATTTTCATGACTTTCAGATCATTAGCCATTTCTTAAACTGTTTTACGTGTTAAGTTCCGTGATCATATCGCAACGCCATTGCTGAAGAAATCATACAGTCTAGCTGCTGGTCTAGAATCAAAACATTCAACGTGGCATGTGCATCAGGGGTAAACAATGAAATTCATTAATAGTGACTGAACAATCTGGGTTTTGTTGGGGCTAAAAACATTAATAACAATCATTTTGAATTGACAGGATTTTAAAAGTACCATTCAACAATATGGAACAGTTGCTGTATTACTTAACGGCATTTCCAGAATATCTCCAAGTTTATCTGACTGGATGACGAGAAGTTCATTCCTTCCCCTACAGATAAAATGTTAACTTATTTTGAGCTAGATTAAGTGCAGATTGCCTCAAATTGTCAGCGGATAGGCCATTGAGGAAGTCTAAATAAATGTACAGGCTAGTTTCAAGCAAGAAAGATATATAAACATAAATCTGTCCTTTAGACTTATTTTTCATATACTGTCTTCAGGATTATTGTACAATACGCTCTAGGAAGAATTTACTAACTACTGTGAAACTAATGTGTCAGGAACTGCTAGTAGAGTTAATGGGGTTAAACATCAGTGTAAAGAAATGCAGAGAGATGAACTGAAACGCACTTTTAAAATTAGTCTAAATTTGCATAAAAGTTGTTCATTGTAAGGTTTAAAATGGAGTGTAAAAAAATTAATAATAATAATAATAAAACTTGGAATATAAAATACTGTAAAGACCACATTTTATGTTTTATTTTTCCAGTAGGTTAGATAAACTGTGCGGAACTGTATTCTCTATAAAGGATGTGCTCTTATTTTCGCTTAGAAAATAACAGACCGTGTCATTTGACATAGGGCACCCAAAGTTTTTCAAACGACCTTATATATGACTCTGATATGGACTTTGTCAGCTATTACCCAAATTCTGGAATAATATGACTTAATAAAATAATGATGCAGATTTCATGCACATTCAAACCTGCATTGTCAGTTTAGTGTGTACTAATCTTCATTTCACTCCAAGTACTTGGTGTTTTTTAGCGCTGCATCTTGGAATCTAAAGCAAAAAAAAGCTCACTAATACAAGTATGATGGAAAAGCACATTATGACATGTCTTTTCCGCCTTTTGACTGAGGACAAGCTGTCCCTTCCAAACAGGAATGTTCAATGTGAAATGGATTTTGGATGGATCATAAATGGACATGCTGTCTCCCTCAGACTTTACTCGGTGCCTTTTTGATTGGTCTGAAACAGTGAGTGTCGGAATAATAGAGACCTTAGTTAACCCTTAGTGCTGAGAATAGCGGCTGTTTCAGCCTTTGAATCTGCTCTTCTCCCTTAACAAATAGCTTTCTTAATGCTGCTGTTTCGTTTATTTTGCAAAGCAAATAACTTTTTTTGTTGTTGCAAACTGCTATTCAAATACATGAATAGGAATATGTTTCACATTCAGTCACCTTTGACTTTTACTCTGATGAAACGAGTCTTAAGCCCTTAGAGAGATGAATTGGGTCTTGAGTGTACTTAGTGTGCTCGCTCAGAAATGAGCGTCTCAAATAGCCTAACAATAAAAGCAGCACTGGGCTTCTTTTACACAGTGATAGAAAGCACAGTAGCACATTCAAAGTATCACTTGCATAAGCTGATACATTTACAATGGCTAGTCTGAACACCTCCCAACTACTCTTGGGCAGAGTTAACCGGCTAGAGTTAGCCTTCTACGCTGTAGACTGGGGTTCAATCCCCACCTTGGCAAACACCCTACACTATACCAATAAGGGTCCTTGGGCAAGACTCCTAACACCACCTTCGCCTACCTGTGTAAAAATAATCAAATTGTAAGTCGCTCTGGATAAGAGCGTCTGCCAAATGCCATAAATGTAATGTAAATGAGTGACTTTATTACCCCAAGTATGTTACACATACAAGGAATTTGTCGTGGTGATGTAACATACTGACCTCAACGGACAAGCACACTGACTGTTAACAAGTATTTAACTGAGGGACAAATAAAACAAAAATATAACAAATACAATGAATAAAGAATAGAGGATTTAAAAATAAGAGTCTGACGTACAAGAGACGACATAAACAAACTCAAAATATAAGATGCTGTCCACTCATTTGTTGTTAAAGCTTCTGTGTAATTTATTGTTATTGTATATTTTCTGCTTTATTTTCTGATACTGAAAAATAAATAAAATGGACTTAATGGCTGTTTTAACTGGAAACAAAGTAAATGAACGGTGGTCTCTGACATGCGCTGCACTATACATGATCTAGTGATGTTTAAAACTGTCTTAACACAACTCACTCCATATATTTTTTCTTTGTCTATATTTGATGGGCTTCCACTTACTTAGCATATTTTGTTCTTGACATATTGCTTAAAACCCAGACTTGACCACCTGCCGCCACTGAGATCAAGAAAAAATTTATTATAAGGATGTTGTGTCCAAAGTTTTTTACTCTTTTAATATTTCAGTATAAAAACTTTAGTTTTTATTGCGCTGAAACCTAAACAGATATTAAATAGTGCACATGCTGAGAGAAATGTCAGAATTTGATAGAGATAAAATCCTTACGCGCTAATTATGGTCATTTTATTAAAAGTAATGCTTGAACAATCCATTTTCTCACTACCAAGACAACAATAACACTACTGAAACCTTGCCAAATGTTTCAGAAGTGACTGTTTCGGTAGAGACAATATTAGCTAATTTTGAGCAGAACTTAAAAACACTAGCCAGGACATGGCTAACAAACACAGCTTAGAGCCCTTGCATACGCAGAAAATCATCATATTTTTAATGAAATTTCAATAACATTTACTCAACTGAGACAACAACTACACTGATTACTACACTGATTAAATGCTGATTTTCAGACTTTGGGGCACATTTACTTCAATGGGATTTAAGCTGCTCATCATGCGGTCATGGACAGGGATATGGATACGGTCTCACTTTCTACTCTTAAATGCAGAGGTGTGGCTAAAATAAAGCTTTGCCTTTAGGCTAAAGTTAGGTTTTGGTTAAAACATGAAAATGTTTTTTGAATAAAAAGTTAATCTTATGATAAATCTAATCTCTTAATTTTAGTTTAAAATATTTGAAAAAGATCTTTTTAATAATAAAAAAAAGAAAATACAGGATAATGTAGGGGTTATGGATTGGCACAGCCACCCTTCTATAGAAAGTCCCCTATAAATGATGATTTTGTATATATTTAGCTGGATGTCATGATGGCTAACTAGAGCACAAAAATGATCATGTGATGTGAGCTGTCATCAAACATTTGCCATTTGACATTACATTTACCAGTAACAGTAACATTGTAATATCACTAAACAAACAGCTCAAGGCAGCATGACATCTGCCATGACATGTTTATGGCATTGTTATGTTATGTAGCAGGGATTTTAACATGCCCCCCCAAACAAGTGGTTGTAAATAGTTAACAGGGTCTCAACATGCGTGCATTTTCTTTAGTAATGCTGTGAAATCTTCACGCGGCTCCTCATGAAACAGCTTGAGAGAATGATCATTTTATCTCAGTGTAATTCTGTGTGCGTTACTTTATAGTTTTGATGCTTTTTTTCACTGTTATTCTAAAATGTGGAAAATACAAGGACAGTTAGAAAACCATTCTATAAGCAGGTGAGTCCAAACTTTGGACGGGTAGTATACGCCTCATACAAACGCGATTCATGTGTGATCCAGCGCATAAGCACTGGAGAAAAATGAGAATTGGAAAGCTGTTTATCTGGTCACTAAGTGTTCATTTGGTCTGAAAAACACTAACAATGCAATAAATACAGTTAACATTAATACAATAATAGTGATTTTGTTTTAAATGAATGTGTGTGTTGAACCGTTTCCTAACCTTGTCTTTAGGAAGCCCAGTATTATTTGTAGTTACCGTTCATTGCATGCTTTAGCTACGATATCCTTCAATAAATTAAATGACAATAAATTAATCAGGTGCTGCTGATGGAATTGAATGATGCGATGGCATCTGGAGGTGTTTAAACACACTTTACTTCTTTTTTTATATCAAAATAAGATATTCTTGTTACTTTTTACTGTATATTTATTTCCATCTATTGAAATATTATATGGTGTTTTTACAATGGAAAACACACTGAAATAAATACTTTCAAACAGTGTATTTAAGACTTTTGCATAGTACTGCATATTGTTGTTGTCCAAAAAAAGTATAAAAAGTGTGTCTATTGTTTGGCAATTTTTAGTATTCTGTGCAATTTGAGCTCAGCAGCTGTCCATTACATGGCATGAGTATTTCATGATGACTGGACCAATAGAAATGCTCCAAACAGCTTTGACTAAAATCTCCTTTCATTAACTTTCATTAGAAGTAAAGAAAGTTTTTGTCCTCTCCTGTAAAGTTACCATTTTGGAGTTTTTCTTTGGGAAGCGACAATACTCTGACTTTTTACAATACTTTTCACAGTCATATATTGACAGCTATTTTAGCAAAAGATCCCATACCAAAGATTTGATTAACAACAAATTCACATTGATTTGAGGCATGTTATCCAACACTAGGACAATATTCAGGGCTGCAGCCGCTTCTTCTGTCGATGAGCATGTAGAGAAACAGAGTGAGTGTTTTAGATTGCCATGTTGTTTGTGTGACTCAAAGTCCTTATAGCCGCTGTCATCGTGTTCAGATCAACACTGTAAGCAGCAATCAGCCACATCGGGACAATATCATTGCAAAACCACTTTACTGTCAAAACAAAAGACCACCAAGGAACAATAAGATAAGACAAAACGAAGAAAGTGGGCCAGTCTGAGAGCAGCTGGCACATTCGGAAAGATCTGTGGCAGAAAAAGAGCAATAAAATCATAAGATGTACCAACAATGAGGCTTTAATCCAGAAACACTCACAAATATAAGTTACAAACGAGGTTCTTTAAAGAATCGTCCACTGAAAGGTTCTTATGGAAACACGTGGCTCTTTTAAGAACCTTTTTTGTCGTTGCCATTTTTAATAGTGAAAACTCTGCCTCTACATCTTGTACTAATAAAAGGAGAATTTCATGAGCTAATTCAAACCACAATTGTTGTCTAGTTGCCTTTCGTGCTGTAAACATTCTATAAAAAAAAGTCTTCCCCAGTGTCCTCCCTGCCACAGTTTGACATTTCCACAGGAAGTGACTCACGGGATGTGGCTGTGCTGCAGTTTACTCTTGCAACTTAGCATAGACATTAACTCTATTCTTTGAGACTATTGACATTGTACTAAAAAAAAAAAAAAAAAAAAAACAACAACCAATAGAAGATTCTCAGCAAACACAAGGGTTACATGTACAGCCAAGTCAGTCTAAAACTCTAACAGGCTTGTATTGACAGTTGTTGACCAACTTCTACAATATAGGAGCACTTTGTAGGTTTACAGTTACTATTGTAACCATTGATGGACAATTTATCAGACCCCCTTACCAAGATTACACCAATTAACATGCCACTACCATGTTGGTGTCACAGAGAGCTGAGACTGTAGAGCTGAGAATGACTCACCATCCAAATAAGATCTGGTCAGTGGTGGTCCCACTTTCATTGATGGTTGAGGCAGAGAGTGGCTGATAAAGTGCACCTACATGCTTAAAAATAAAAGTGCCAAAGGGTTCTTTAGAGCTATGGAGAGCTATGGAAAAAGCTTTGGTTTCCTAAAGAACCTTTCAACAACTTTCTTTAAAAAATGGCACTTTGTGAAACCAAGCTTGGTTCCTCTGTGGCATCACTCTAAAGAACTCTTTTTGGCATATTTACTTTTAGGAGTTTATCTCTGCGTATACTCGATGAAATGTATAGGGTGTAAAAGAGATATACCTAGTAAATTGGTTAATAAACTGTGTATGAACAAGTAATTACATAATATCAATAGCCACAATTCACTGTCCATTTAAATGAACATCTCTCCTTAGGTGGCCTACATACATTCAGCCTCTCCAAGGTTTGCTCTGGAACTCTGAGGGCTCGTCAGGATGAAGGCTGGGTGCCCGTCACCCTGAAACATCTGAGCACAGAGGAAAAAAATGTCACGGCTGAGCAAATCTGTAGGGAACTGGGCTGTGGAGGACTCTTGGAGTTTAAAGAAAACAGGACGGCATCCATCAACACCTGCCTAACTGACTGCATCATCAGAAACTCCACACTGCACAACTGCACTGCAGCTGCAGCAAGCAATTGCTCTGAAGAGGTGGTGGTAGAGTGCGGTGAGTCATCCAGCAGCCAAAGTTTATGCAGACATGGTTTCTGCTGCTAGCAACTGATCTAACCAAATGCATTCATTCCACTAGTGCAAAATGAGGAGGTGGCGCTGTGGACATGTCCCTCCCAGATTTTATTATTATGCGAGATAAATTTGGGAGGGTCTTAGATACATAGCCTATATTATTACTGATAAATATTTGAGAGTCGATTTTTTTTTTTCCATTCAAATCTCCCTTACCCTTGCAACGTTACTAAGCTAAAACAGAGTGGCCATGTGAATGAAGACAGCCAGTGCCACTACCTTGTACTTCTGTCAACATTATATGAATACTGTCTGTCTACACAGTGTTGGGATGTCATTTAGTTGCTTCATGTAAGAACATCCACCTTTCTACCTATTATTGCCACACTTTGGTTTGCTGTGTCTTTTCCTAAATTTGAAACAGTATTTTACATAAGCATAGTGGCAAATGTGTCACTGTAGTTTGTAAAGTCTCATTTAGCTACAACAACAAGCTCCAGGTTCGATGGTGTAGCATTTTAAACTGGAAACTCAACATTTTGTAGCAACTCATTATTTCTCATTATACTGAATGGGATTTTGTGTTAAACATCTGTAAAGCTTGTCCAGCCTGACAACAGTTACCTTGAAACAACACATTTGTGGACAGAGGAGGAACAGATCAGCTGTCATGTCATTCATCATTGTGTGAGGTTTGTCTGAACCTTTCCAAAATAATCTGATTCTGATTGTTTCCATTCTTCAGAGCACCAGGCTGTCCGCTTGGCTGCAGGTCATGACCACTGTGCAGGACGAGTGGAGCTGATGGATGCTGGCCGCTGGGGCTCAGTGTGTGATGATGATTGGAACTCAACAGGAGGAAATGTTGTGTGTGCCCAGCTAGGTTGTGGCACTGCTGTACATGTGACTGCTTTGGTCTATAAATTTGGTCCAGGCACAGGGCCCATCCACATCAGCAAACTCAACTGCACAGGAAAAGAGAGCAACCTCTGGCAGTGCAGCACTCAGAAGAATGAAGATAGCAACTACTGTGGCCACAAAGAAGATGCTGGAGTAGTGTGTTCAGGTACACAATGCTGATACAACTGCACACAGATCAGTGGGTGGAAATACGGTAACACTTTGTTTTACGGACCCTTAGGTTCTAGGTATTAACCAGGTAAATGTGAGGTGCAAACTCCAAACTACTAGATCATACTTTTGGGTAGCATGATGGCAAGTACCAAGGCAGTATATCTAATACTGAAATGCATAACAGGCTCTAGGTATTAATTGGATAAGTGTGAGATAAAAAGTGGGTAAAAAGTACAGGATTGTACACAAACACAGTTCACATCTACATAATACATACCTGTCTATTACCTATGAATGAAACTGAATATGGGCTGTAAAGGAAAGCAATGACTCTTACTATGGTTTTACTGGGTTCTTAGTTTAGAAAATTGTCTTCGCATTATGTGCTGCCATATTAGGACATGTACCTACCTGGAAATTGGATGTGTTTTTATTTTGCTTTTCTGCCTAACCTACTTACTATGTCTTTAAATAGCTAAATAGCTAGAACCTGTTGGTGATTTTAGCATAATTTAGGTAGACTATCATTTTAATTAAACAAAATAACTACGCAGCGCTTACTCAAGAAATAAATCTCTGTGGCATTTTAATGTAATGTAGTTATATACCTTTGTACCTATATATACACATCACACACACACATATATATATGTATATATATATATATACATGTATAATGTATAATTATATATATATATATATATATATATATATATATATATATATATATATATATATATAAACTCAGCAGTGAGTTTATCCCAATATACATTAGAATAAAGTCATATTCATAATTCAAATAAAAATTAAAAACAATAAAAAGTGACAAGAATTTCTTGGTTCCATATTTTTCCTTGACACCTTCACAGCCACCACAGAGACTTGTTAATATCCTCAGTTACACCATGAGCGCAATTTACTGAAGCACTGATTGGTCAAACCAGGAGTTGCTACATATAATACTGTAATACTGGGCTTCCTCAAGGAGAGGTTTGAAAATGGTTCAACAAACACAATAACATCCAGAAAATCACTATTTATTATTCATATATATCTATATATGTATAATTATTAATTAATATTCTATACATTTTGTTTATTCAAATATTAACACTTTTCCCAGCAAATAAACACAAACACAAAAGACTTTCACACAGTACTGTATGTACACACACACACATACACACACATATACACACATACATACATATATATAATGTGTGTGTGTGTGTGTGTGTATACATTGTACATGTATACATTATACATGTATATCCTTGCAGAGGAAAATATATTTTTTTAACATTTGACCATTTCTTTAGGTTCAAAAGTTTGAGGCGTCTAGTGAATTAGATACATCAATTTCAGAACTTCTCAGTATTCTCCTGTTGCTTTAATGACAGCTTGGACTCAGTAGTAATGCCCTAAAAAGAGTGCAAAATGTTGAATATTTCTTCACTTCTTCGTTTGAACTGTTTACTTTTTTGTTTACATTTTTTGAGAAATCTAAAACTGTTATTTGTTTCAAGATTTAAATGAATCGATTTTCAGTGTGGTCTCAGACTTTTGGACCCCACTGTGTATACACACCAAGATGGGAGGGGATAGTAAAAGTAGAGAGAAATTATACTTAAATGAAAGTATAAGTAATGTGTCATAATCTTAATATTGCCAATGCATCTTGAATGCAGGCAATATTTCTATTACTCATTATGAGACAGTTGTAGGAATATCGGAAGATAGTTCACCCCTATAGTAATATTTGATACAATGACTACATTTAAGGTGCTTTCACTTGCTGAGGTATCATTTTCGGCAGTATATCAAGTCTCAGAAAAAGATAAAGCATTATTTGTTTGAGAGGAAGTTGGAAATATCTGCGTAATTAAGGCCCAGGTGCCAAACCTCATGTGCTGAAGTGTTACTGTGTGAAACAGAGCAGTGTCAGCTCTGAGGTGTATCCTCCAGACCTGATTTCAGCACCTCTGGCTGTAAAATATAAGGCTGTGGTTACTCTTGGGCCCTGAACCAATGAAGGTCACTGGTGTGTTTCTACTGCAGTTACTGTGTTGCTGCTGACTGTCGACTGCCACTGAGAAAAAAGTGGCAGTTATCTGTACTCGAACAAACTGGGACAGTCAAAGCTAATTATAAGCATTTCCTCTCAAACAGGAAGCAGTACCGTTACAGTTTCGCCGATCAACACGACTACACCAACAAACTGGACCACAGGTGATCCCTACACTCTAACCTGAAGCTACAGTGAAAATTAACATCTTTCATTTACCAATAGCAAGAAAAGTGTAATGCATGCCTGTATTAGATTCAGTGTGATCTGATTGTCCTGTATCTCTTTAGGCTCTGTAACAGTGATGGTGGTTCAGGAGAGCAGCAGCAGTAGCCTGTCAGGGCCGGTGTGGGGCTGTATCGTTCTGTCTGTTGCTCTGCTATTAGTGTTACTATCAAACGCTGCCCATTGCAAACACTACAAAAGAAGAAAAGGCAAGTATACACACGTCATTTAACAGAACCACGCAACATAACCACCCCCTGCGAAATATTGAATCATTGTTCAAAACTGTAAATTCAATTTATTGGGTTTGCTAGTCATAGCTTTCAAATAATCAGTAAGACCAAAAAAAACCTGAAGACATTTTAGACGTGTCCAGAAGGATGAACAGAGCCATTAGGTAGATGGTTCCATAATGATTGAGAAGACTGACCTCAAGAATTAAATCATAATAAAATTAAGATCCTGAATTTATCGTATATCATAAGTGGAGCTCAAATCTCAAGGCAGATTACTGGAGAACAGTAATGTAAACAGACAGTTACAGTACAGAGTATAATAGAATATATGTAATAGTGTATAATAATTCATAATATCTAAAATGCCTTTTGGTATTTAGTTTATAAAGTATAAATCTACTTGGTTTAAGTTGTTATTATTATAGTTTGTTTAAGTTATTATTGTATTTACTGCAGGATGCTGAGAGGTTTCACTCCTCACTTGATGCATTTATTCGCAAACCTCACAATACCAGAAAATATATGGATATCTTTAATCCTTAAGATGTTGTCCTAAAGGTTTGAACCCACTGCTCGTTTAGGAGCAGATCATTTGCAGAAGGTCTGCTTGGGCTTTTTGCCCAATAGAAAATCATAGGGGAACTTCTCACCTTTTCATTTTTTTTCTTTAAAGTGTTGAGAAACCAACACTGAAAAACATGGTCTGATTTTTTTTTTCTAACACGAAAACTTACCACAAAAAAATCCACTGCTCTGCTTTTTTGCTTGGTACAGCAGTTTATTTTTGACTTTGGCTTCAAACTGAATCAAATCAAATTTATTTGTAGCACTTTTTACAACTGATGCTGTAGCTTCACAGAATTCTAGTAAAGACAAAAAGTTTTAACATGAATGTAAAAACCCCAGGTGAGCAAGCCAGGGGCAACAGTGGCAAGAAAAACTCCCTCAGAGCTGAGGAAGAAACCTTGAGAGGAACCAAGGCCCGGGGACCGATCCTCCTCTGGTCAAACTACCTACAAAGTTGCTATACTTCTAATAGTATTAGTGGTAGTAATAAACTGAAGCTCTGGGATGCACAATGGCTTATTGACATACAGTTGTGTCTAAAAAACTGGGTTGCAGAAATTGAACTTGAATTACAGCCCATAGGCTGATTCGGTATGGATCTATCTGTCACTCTCAGATTAATACAGCTGACTAAATATACTGGAAAAGGTCAGATTGCATGTTACCTCTTATCTGAGATTTGGTCGCATACAAATATCGATGCTGTCAAGATGCATTTTTCTTCAGTTTTTATATATATTTTTTAACACCATTTAAACACACCAGCTGCTCTTTAAACATTTCAAAATGAACGGACTAATAGACAACGGCCAACGATTACAGCTTGTTTCATTAATATATACAGTGGGGTCCAAAATTCTGAGACTACATTGAACCTCTGGGACGTTTTCATTTAAACCTGCAACAAACAACAAAGTTTTGGAATTGTAGAAAAGTTGGAAGCAAAAATCTTTACTCAAATTTAGCAAATCTGTGACGCTGACCATGTTAAGGCCTTCGCGCAAAAGGTCAGTTTTCCGCTCAGACGACTCTCAGGCAGATCTGATCTACTCATCAGAGGCTTTTGCACCAACTTATGGAGTTCATGCTGTCTTGAGTGCTCGCTGTCATTAAAGCAGAGGGAAATATCAAACATTAAGAATTTCTGAAAATTCTGTAAACATTCAAATATTCTATTTTTCACTCAAACTTTTATGCTGATAATGTCATATATAATTTAACATTTGGCACTAAATAAAAAAAAAAACAAGCATTTTCACTGGTGGTCTCAGACCTTTGGACCCACTATTATAAATTAAGAATGTTTCTGTCCTGTAAATTCATCATTTTGGAGAGATTTTGTATACAACAGCAACACAATGGCCAAAGTAATGTTTCCTTTACTCTGGCTCCTCTCAATATAACATTAGTGAACAACAATATATAATACATATAGCAATAATTGTCAACAGAATAAATATACTTTGCAACTGTCACAAGCAAAATCTGATTTAAAGAACCCACATCTTACATTTTCCTGTACTTTAGTACTTCACTGTTTCTCTCCACACATGATGTTTGTGTTGTTTTGTGCACTGAAGTCATAATTATTTTTTATTGCCATTTTTCAACCTGTAATTAAGCAGACTGTTCTCATTATTCTGCCTTTTAGACTGATACATAAAAATGACCTCGTTTTTTGCTGGCTGCTGTATTCAGAAAGCAGTCCAGGCTGAAATGGGTAGTGTTGAACTGCTGTAAGCTGGATTGGTGGATAATGTAAATGTGCTGGTTTTGATTAAATTAGTGATAATCGATGGTTATTTATTCCTACATGGCTGTTTCCAGCCTCTCTTCATCCTTTAGAATTAAACAATCTGTTTTTGACTGATATAAATGTGCTCTGTTCTGATTGGCTGTCCTGTTTTGCATTGCTATAGTAGTGAGCATTGGCTTCAAAACTGGATCTTTTTGAAGCTTAGTTTTCATACACTGACTGTATGGACTGTATGTATGTTTTGCAACATAAATAGTGTTTACATATTACTTCAAAAAAGCGACAGAATATTATAACTTTTATAATAATGTTTAGGGACTACACTGAAGTGTTTTATAGTTTGGAAAATTAGGAAAATGTATAAAATTATAAAACCGTATAATTTGGAAAACTGGGCTTTACAAAATATGGGCCCTTTTAATAGTTCATTAGCAAACATGGTTGAATTCATTGTGAAGACATCATTTAGATGTTTTGGTGTATATTAGTTCTGCTGTGGAGAAACAACTAACCTACACCAAGACCTCTCTCACTATTATCACAGGCACTCTGCTTGCAAGAGAAGTCTACCACTATTATTCAGTGTTGTTTCTGCTCCCAGTATCTACAGGCAATGTTAATGCTTTTATCATAGTGGTCCACGTTCAGCTGTTGAACTCTTTTAAACAAAGACACAAAAGCTTAGCAAGCGCCACTGGAGATTCACATTTAAAGAGAAATTCTAGTAATATATCAGATTATAATCTGTTGATGATAATCGTTTATCAGTGCAGGGAAGGTTCAGAATAGATAGATTTGGCATTCAAAACTTGACAATAACTACTACCACAGTATTAATGCTGTGCTGAAGCTCTGCTAAACGGAGCGGACTTTCAGAGTGGGCTTATCACACCAAAAGCAGTGACTCAGAATGGCAGTTTTTCCTTTAAGTGAGAGCTTTTGGAAACTTGTGAGATGGTTCAATTTTTAAATGTCTTCACTCTACATTGCACACAAAAGGCATGTGCAAATGGAAGCCGCTCAAATGCACCATGAAGTGTAATTCGTTTTTATTTCCTCTGCTTACAGCATGTGTGATTCACCAAAGACAACTTCACGCTCACTCGGGAGAGGACGGGGACATCAACAACCTGCAAGCTGTCACAGTACAAACGTTTACAACTGGTCTGTGCCCTTATACCTATCTAGTACATACAGCTCAAGTTTATGGAAGCATAGAGAACAGACAAGTTAGAACTGGCCTGTTTTATATTGCAGTGATCATGTTTCAACTCCTCTGGTGTCTCTACTCCCTATTCATCAGTGTATTCACCACAATACCAATACATCAACCACTGGGAATCCCTGTGGTGTCACCCAATCCTGACAGCTAGTGCACTGATCTGTAGGCTAATAGATAACGTCAAGCTAGCATCAGTGTAACTCTTACCGGTCATCAAAAAAAGTTTAAAGAAACAGTGATTCTGGTTTTATTGAGTACAAAATGGACTTTTTGTTTTTTTTTACCTTTTCAATCAGAAAAAAAGAAGCCATTCTTTTTTCAATTGTAATATAGATATAGATATATTAACATAGAGATTCTGCTACACACACATTTTCTAAGCCACTTCTCCCTCAGGGTTTGGGGGGGGCTATAAGTGTTTTGACTAAAGAGATTTCTGTGAAGATTAAGTGGGAAAATAAATAAATAAATAAATAAATAAATAAATAATAATTGTGGAAATAATTGAAATAAGACCAGTTTACTGTACCAACCGCTCACAATTCCTTTTCACAGGTGAAAGAGAAGACAGGAGGCCCTCATTGGAAGACGATTCCGAGACCTCCAGTGGCTCTGATTACGAACCTTATCAACACTTTGGTCCACAGTCATTGGCTAATATGAATAATTTGCACTGTAAGCAGCTAAAAGTGTTATTAACAGTCAAACAAATCCACACATTTAAAAGGTTAATATTCTGCTCTCACTTGTCATACACTGTAATTATAACAGCCAGGTGATGACTACACTGAGCAAGTCATAAGTGGATTGTCATTATCAGATGTAACACGCACTGACAAAAACTCTTGACCTTGCAGCCTTGGATGATGCACCTGTGGTTGGTGAGCATAATCAAGCACAAGACCAGATCTGCAAGGAGGACAATGCCCTGAAAAACATGACAGGTTGGAAGTTATTTATTTATGTTTACTCCTTTGCTGCTGTTTACAAATACAGTTTGATTTTATACTTATATGAATTCATATTTCTACTCATGAAACAAAAAAACTTGTTTTTTCCCCCAATATGTTAATGTTCAATTAAACAGTAATTAATATTCTCTGTACAGGATGTGTACTTACATATATACACACATATATATATATATATATATATATATATATATATATATATATATATATATATATATATATGATAGGCAAATATTTGAATATATATTTTTTTACTCCTCAGGCTCTGTTGCTTTTTTTTACATCCTTTTTTGTTCAATTTATAAGTCATAAATAATGTTATAAAATAACAAAGCGTCTGAGAGCTGTTTCTCCTCACTGTAGTAAATTGTGTGGGAGCTGAATGCACTGACGGCCCTTTTCACTGTGTTTGTAGGTGATGTTGATTCAGAGAGCACATCTTCAGGAGAATGTTATCAAAACACACAAACTAAGAAGGAGCAGCTTCTGAGTCCAGGTCAGCCGATGTAACTCTGACAGTCACTGTAGCCCATATGACATTTCATGTGTAGCTTTTCACACCACCTTTATTTCTCTTAAAGATGGTAACCAGTTTTACCCTGAGCACTCGCTGCAGACGGCTCCATTCCTCAACACCAGCCAACCAGCGAACAGAACCCGTAAGTTAAACTGGTCTGCTTAGGTTTTTTCTTTGTTACCTAAGCACACTGTTTAAAACCATTTATCTTGGCAATAAATGTGTTTTTGCATGTAAAAAACATTACATATCATTAGAATAATACATAGAAAATATACCGTTAAAAGTTAGACAAATGTAATGTTTTGAAGAAAGTAGGTGATATTATGTGAGCTAGTCTGAAGTACAAAGTTATACATAAGATAATACATCCGCTACATCAGAGGTGTCCACTCCTGGTCCTGGAGATTGACCACCCGTTAAGAGTTCAGATCCAACACAGCTGGCTCTGGTATTCAGATGGCTCTGAAGGCCTTCATTACGTGAATCAGGTGTGTTAGATTAGGGTTGGAGCTCAGCTATACAGGCTGGTTAGGTCTTCAGGACCAGGTTTAGGCACCTCTGCTCTGCAGGAACAAATGAAATATGTTATGCATTTTTCTACAAATTTTGAACAGCTTCATTGCTGTATTGTGTCTTAACATAAGCACAGGCCACATTTTATGATTGAATTTTTATGTTAAATTCAGCAAATACAGGGTAATTGTGTATTAAAATGTGCAGAAGTGCGTTCTATGTCGAAGGTGTGTGAGCTTATTTTCACTTAGAACATCAACAAAGTATCATTTGATCAGGGGCTCCCAAACTTTTGCTTTTTACCTCTCAATTTCATGCTTATAAATGTATTGCGTCCTTTTTTTTGTTCATATTAATTTTTTTGTTTCCTTTTAAGTCAAAATGAAAGCAAAAGCGTCTGAGAGCTGTTTCTCCTCACTGTAGTAAATTGTGTGGGAGCTGAATGCACTGACGGCCCTTTTCACTGTGTTTGTAGGTGATGTTGATTCAGAGAGCACATCTTCAGGAGAATGTTATGAAAACACACAAACTGAGCAGGAGCAGCTTCTGAGTCCAGGTCAGCCGATGTAACTCTGACAGTCACTGTAGCCCATATGACATTTCATGTGTAGCTTTTCACACCAACTTTATTTCTCTTGAAGATGGTAACCAGTTTTACCCCGAGCACTCGCTGCAGACGGCTCCATTCCTCAACACCAGCCAACCAGCGAACAGAACCCGTAAGTTAAACTGGTCTGCTTAGGTTTTTTCTTTGTTTTTTAAACCAACTTTGTTAATACTGCTAAAATACCCATTAAACATTAAATAAACCTTTATTGAATTTCCAACAGGGATGTTTAAGAACTTTGCTGGGTCTCTAGTTCTTTTTATTCAAGTGTGGCTTAATAATGTTGTCCCTGAGAAATTTAGGAAGCTTCTTCCCCTTCACCAGTTTGCAAGTTGTTATGTAAAATCTGTCCAACCAATAGTTGCGTACTTATTAATGACACCAAGTGCAGTTTTTCCCATCATTAATATTTAGATCTTGATTTATTTTGCAACTGCTATATGTTTAAAGTGCTGTGTAAAGGTCTTAGGTACCTAAGCACACTGTTTAAAACCATTTATCTTGGCAATAAATGTGTTTTTGCATGTAAAAAACATTACATATCATTAGAATAATACATAGAAAATATACCGTTAAAAGTTAGACAAATGTAATGTTTTGAAGAAAGTAGGTGATATTATGTGAGCTAGTCTGAAGTACAAAGTTATACATAAGATAATACATCCGCTACATCAGAGGTGTCCACTCCTGGTCCTGGAGATTGACCACCCGTTAAGAGTTCAGATCCAACACAGCTGGCTCTGGTATTCAGATGGCTCTGAAGGCCTTCATTACGTGAATCAGGTGTGTTAGATTAGGGTTGGAGCTCAGCTGTACAGGCTGGTTAGGTCTTCAGGACCAGGTTTAGGCACCTCTGCTCTGCAGGAACAAATGAAATATGTTATGCATTTTTCTACAAATTTTGAACAGCTTCATTGCTGTATTGTGTCTTAACATAAGCACAGGCCACATTTTATGATTGAATTTTTATGTTAAATTCAGCAAATACAGGGTAATTGTGTATTAAAATGTGCAGAAGTGCGTTCTATGTCGAAGGTGTGTGAGCTTATTTTCACTTAGAACATCAACAAAGTATCATTTGATCAGGGGCTCCCAAACTTTTGCTTTTTACCTCTCAATTTCATGCTTATGAATGTATTGCGTCCTTTTTTTTTGTTCATATTAATTTTTTTGTTTCCTTTTAAGTTAAAATGAAAGCAAAAGGGTCTGAGAGCTGTTTCTCCTCACTGTAGTAAATTGTGTGGGAGCTGAATGCACTGACGGCCCTTTTCACTGTGTTTGTAGGTGATGTTGATTCAGAGAGCACATCTTCAGGAGAATGTTATGAAAACACACAAACTGAGCAGGAGCAGCTTCTGAGTCCAGGTCAGCCGATGTAACTCTGACAGTCACTGTAGCCCATATGACATTTCATGTGTAGCTTTTCACACCAACTTTATTTCTCTTGAAGATGGTAACCAGTTTTACCCTGAGCACTCGCTGCAGACGGCTCCATTCCTCAACACCAGCCAACCAGCGAACGGAACCCGTAAGTTAAACTGGTCTGCTTACTTTTTAACTGGCTTGGTAATACAGTTGAAATCAAAGATCTGACATTTTAAATATTTTTTTTTCTCTGTGGTGCAGACGACACGAGCGATTCGGACAGTACATCCTCTGGTGAATGCTATGAAAACATAGGCTTGGAGGCTGAAGCCTTTGTCCAGACATGTAAGTTCAAATGTTCTTCAGCTTAGAAGAAAATGAATTGAAGACTGAGAACTAGAGTGGCCTGTCTGTGTTTTATAGCACTGATCTTAAAGGGGAATTTCACCATTTTCCAAAATTCTATATCATTACATTTTTAAGATGCAAGGTCATTCAGTCTGGTTTAATGTAAATGCTCTGTCCTAGAGAAATGTACCAAGTCAGACGTGTTCACAGTGGTAAAGAGAGGAACCAGACGTCTGAAGAGTTTAATGACTTTTGAAGCTACCTCAAATGAACTTATTACATGACATGGATATGAATACGCTGCCTGGTGCCCGAGACATTGTTTTACCATAGTTTACAGGTCTGGTTGTAAGGAAAAATACTGCACTAGGAAAACTTTGGTGTTCATATTTAGCACTGTTACACCACTATCCACACTACAGGTAAAACTCAGAAGACACACGCAGGTTCACTGGTGGTTTTGGATAGTAGCAAACACGCAGTGACTAGTATACTTGTGTTGTAGACATTGTGACCTCTGGTTCCTATCACCACCACCACTGTAAAGAAAATCTGGCTCTGTAAATTTCTCTATAATGAACCATTTCACATCGATTCAGTCTGAATATCTCTGTGTACATCTCAGTCTTAATTATGCAGACTTATGCATGTTGAAAAAAATGGTGGAATTCCTCTTTAACATTAAAATTAAATTCACATTTGATGTGTAAAAACGTTCTGGCATTAGACGGATCATATGATCTTTTATTTGACACATAAAACTATTTGCTGCCCGAAAAATGTCATTTCATCCCCTCTGGTTCCAGCCTGATTTTAACCCTCATTCTTATGGTACTAAGGGTACTAAAAAGAGGCATTTGAAGTAATAAAATAACACCAGCTCCAGTCGTGGGGACCCCATGCAGTTTTAACTAATCGCTATCCAAGCCAGCTCATTTAAGACTTGATTATTGTATGTTGCAAGGCAGTGAGTCCTCAAGACTAGAGCAGAACCAGTGACTTAAAGAACTTTTCGATGGACGGTTCTTTGACGACTCAACTGAAACCACTTGTTTGAACAGTTCCTTAGAGGTTCTTCTGTGGCGTTACTCCAACGAACCCTTTACAGCGTCTTTGTAAGAATGCATATTACTCTCAGTGGTGTGTGGTACATGAGGGAAAACACAACACTGTTCTATAACATCAAATGTCTCCTCTCGTTCATCTCTGAAAGTTGAGGGAAGCCCATCACTTCCTGAGCAGAACCCCCTGAACCACCACACTCCTCAGCCGACAGGAAACAGCAATCTTTTCATACCAAGCTCTCCGAATCAAGGTACATCTCAGGTGTAGCCATGCAAAATATCTCTGCCGAAAGGCCTTTAATGATCTGGCTCAGTCCAGGTTCTTGTTTCATACAGTAGTCTGACATGATAAGACTTCATATTCCACTACAAAAATAAAAAAATAGGGTTTAATAAGACAGTGACATCTTAGTGTTTAAGATCTACCATGTCTGACATGAACTGATGCACTACTCTCATTCTTTTCCTTCCTAGATGACAGCAGCACATCATCGGACGAAGCATATGAAAATGTACCAGATATTGAGGAGGAGAATTGCGAGTCCTCTTCAAGCAGTGACTATGACGACGTCGCAAACTGGTGAACTTCAAATGCTAAGGCATTTAAGGCCTTAAATCAAGTTCTCAAAGACTGCTAGCATATTATTTATTCTACTCTCTCAATGTGCTGGTAATGAGATCCGGCACATTTACGTTAGTTCAAAATATAATGTTTATTCGTTATTTACTCTGTACACTATATTGTTTGCTCTCTGTGCTTTTGATTGGAGCAAAACAAACAGTTTAAATATTTAAACGTGTTACACATGAATATATGCAGTTCTGAAGACCTCAGGACTTCAACAGTTTGGTGAATGTCTGAATAAAGAATGTTCTCTTCATAGGGTGCCAAATATTTTGCTGTCAGTCTCACAACTAAAACATCTTAACAGAAACTATTCAGTGACATGAAAGAAATTCAGTTTGGTGTGGAAGTGTGGTCTAAAGTAATGATTCAGTTATACCTTTCCATACTTTGATGCCACCTGAATGTATTTGTAATGTTAAATGCGGCAATAAAGGGTGAAACTCAAAACAGATTTCTCAGAAGAAAGAAAAATAACAGCAGGAAAAAAAAAACTACAATGGAAATGACACCATAAAGTGACCCTATATTAAACACCAAGTGTAGCTTATCCTATAAATATCTGGTTTCTCCATCTCAAACACTCTAATAACAGGCATGGAATAATAATAGAAAATGGCCAGCATCTTCTCTGAAGCACAGAGTGTATTAGTACTTGGGTGAAACCGAGTTGCTTGGTGCAGTGTGGTCCATAAGATCATCAAGCTTTGTGCTGACCACAAACCCACTTGAGCTGCGGTATATGCCTCAGCTCAGTCAGCGTGAAGACAGAGTGCCAGCTGCACTGGCAGGCATATGCACGAGCCCCCTGCCTCCTCTTCAGCTTGGCTCGCAACTTGCTATGGTCTGGCATGTTGTTTCTACAACACAAAATCACATGCAAATTGAAAAACCATCTTTTTCTCTCTCCAATCTTTAATCAGTGCACCAGTAATAATTGTCCATTCCATTTTGCATTTTGCTCACAGAAACCAGCCCAAAGTGTTTGATAAACAGTACAATTCAAAAGTTTGGAACCACTGTTCTCTTTATTACATCCTGACGCCATATTGCCCTACAAAAACACTATTATTAATAAAAACTAATGTTGCTAGTGCATGTATGAAATGATCAGTGGTGGACATGCACATGTACTTCATTACAGTATTTAGGCACTTATTAATGTATTTAAACTATAAAGTATTTCCCTATTTTGAGACTTTTACTCCTCAAAGTTTGACAGTAAATGATCTCTTTTTACTTTTTGCTCCAGTGTTTGCTGAAAGAGGAGGAAAAGGAGAAATGTTGGCTTGTTAGAAGATCTCGCAACACCTTTGACACTCAAGTATTTTTAAAATTTTTAAAGTACTTTCACAGGAAAATATAAACAGCACTTACACGTCCACTTGAGTAATATCTTACCAAGGGTATCTCTACTTTCGTCCGCCACTGGAAATGTTTCTGTTAACGTCTTAGTACTCTACAGCTTTACAGGTTTCATTTCATTTGAAGGAAGCTGTTTAAAGTATGAAGAAATGCTTAATGTGTTCAGAGTGATGAACAGAATTAGCATCCAGAAGACCTTGTATCTGAAAAGTAGTCATCAAATCTGAGGCAGATCATGTATCAAGAAATAACTATAAATAGACAATTACAGCATCTTATTTTGTGTTTAATAACTTGTGGATGCTGCCAAAAAATGGAAATAACATACCTTCTGTTGTCTACCCACCCACACACTAAGTTACTGAATAAAATAAAAGCAATTATTAATATGACAAGTGATTCCAAGCTTTTGAACGTCTAGAAGACAAATCTTTGCAAAACAGACCACATATTTACTTAACAGACAAATAGGAGGCTGAAGATAATGTTTGGATACAACATTAACATAACTAGACCCCTGTGCCTGAGTGGCTCTGAGGACACTATAAACAGAAATTGAGCACCCAAAACAAACTGAATTGGTCATTTCTAAAAGTTGCAGAAAAATGTAATTTTACATTTGTTCCCTGCAGAGGATGTTCACTTATTTTCACTGTCATTTGTCAGAGGCACCCAAACTGTTGTATTTTTATATATATTAAATTCTCACTGCAAACAAATCTTCAAAAAGCTCCTTAAGTTAAGAGTTTGGCTCTGCTCGAGAAAGTGACACAAAGAAGTGCATAAATGGAGTAAACAACATAAAGAGCTGCAGAACATGAGTCACTGTGCGTTTGATGGTGGAACCAAGTACAGAGCATTCCGACTTTGAGCCTGAGATAAGGAAATGATGCAGTCTTGCGGAAAAAGCATCTCGTCTTCCGTTATTCATGCTTTCATGTTGACAAGCATTTCTTTAAGATATTACTGCATATTTGCCTTCAGCACCTAGACTGATGCTCTTCATGCGACAGAATATCTTGCTCTGTTACCCTACGACAAAAAAAAAACGAACAAAATCTTCTGAAAGTCACGTGAAGATAACGGACCACTGACCAGTTCAGCTGCCCAGTGCTTATTTTTATTATGTATTTGCTTCAGTTTCGTAGCCTGTGCTACTGCTGCCCTCTCCTGTCTAAAATGCATCATCCAATACTACATGGGCATACCTGAAGAAGAGATAGTCACAGGAAGAGTCCCACTCATGATCGTCAAACACGGCTACACGGAAGTCGCAAGATGTACATCTCAGCTGGTCACATGCCCTTCAAGAGAAGGTGAATGTATATATACATGTAATGTAATTACATGTAATTTGAGTTATGCTATAAGTGTAAAAATGTATAATGCCAGCATGATATGCTGTTATTGCTAACTTGAACATACCATCATTAGCTAAATGCTAATGTCGGTATGATGTAATGATGAGGCACCACACAATAACAGTGTCATTTCCATTTCGTGCAAAATGTTAGCTTTTGATTTGAGATGATTAGGGATGCAATGATCATGATTTTTTATGGGTGATTCCAAATATGATTTTTTGCAGATGAATTTTTTGTTCACTGATTTCTATTAGCATTTTTTTTAACCCCACAGGTTGTACTCTGAGAGCTAAATGAACACATGAATCACTTTTCTGGCACTTTCTGTAAGCCAGAGTTTCAATATAAATAATGTTATTTGTTTGTAAAAGAATAAGAGATGCATAATGATATTTAATTCTCTAATAAAGGTTGTATTCATCATAATATACCACTGATTTTTGTACATGTATATAATAATAAAAAGAAGATTGATCCTGAAAGCAGTCTATAAATGTAGTTATGTTATAATTGAAGTTTGGGGGAGGAACATGCCTGAAACCCCTCCTTCTTCCAATCTAACGCTCCATAAATTCACATCCTCACCTTCCGTTCCTGTGACAAAGGTTCCCAATCCCCACCGCCACCCCTTCTCCTCCCTGTTCCTCAGTCCTCCTACAGCTATGAGGGGTCTGGCCTTCTATCTACAGACAGAAGCTGCCCTGAACTCCAGCCCATGTTCTCAGAGTTCTCTCCCCTCCCTCAATCAGTCTTCCCTCATACTACCAGCACATGTTGATGTCATGATCTGAACTCACAAATGTGTTTTGGAACGAAACCCTTTAATTATACTATGACAATTTGATGTAGTTGAAGCAGAAGCACCTACTTCACATTATTTACATAATAAAACTGCAACATAGACTCTACAAAAATCCAGATTCTAGACACTGAAGTACATGCTGCCCAAAACTGATTATTGATTACAATGCCCCCTACACTTCCCCAGCCCCCCAACCAATATACAAGGTCTACTGCATCTTACTTTCTACTTTGTTATTTTTAGTTTAGTGCTGTTCATATAAAATATAGGTGTTTTCCCCCATAATGACGGAGTCACACTGGAATATAACTAAAGACGCCTATAAAAAATTTAAAAAAAGTTTTATATTTTCAGAATTTTTAAACTGCTGCAGGCTCAACAGGTGGTTTTCACCACCAATTTTGTGATGTCACAAAATGTTCCACATCACAAAAAACAACAAATTCACTAAAGGCTTTCCATATGTGGACTGTGTGGACTGAGCGAGTGAACGGTACTGAGCGAGTGAACAGTACGTTTTGTAACTTTAATAATGCATAGAAACTAAATCTTATCCTTTAATTTCAAAGAAGTGAGGAAGATTAGTCTTTACAGAATATGGGCCCTTTAGCACCTTAGAGCATCATTACTTAACATAACTGAACTAAGCTCAGAGTATCAATCAACAGTTGGTTCAGACTGCAGAGTGCAGAAGTTCATCATCATAACATTCACCTTTGAGAAATACTTGTTCCAACACCCCTTGTTATTGAGCTTCCACCCAGGAACAGAGGGCAGCATCTGTACGCAAAATGCAGAAGCACAATTAACCAAGTCCATGTGGTCGCTCACCAGCTCAACTCAGACGATTAGTTAATCTTCTTCTGGAGAAACAAACAAAAAAACCTGTACTTAATATTCATCCTCAAGGTCTACATTCAAACATATTTAACTAAAACAAGCTATGATAAGGCTCTATCTTTTAGGTTATCAGTCCTGCTTCATAAATATAAACGAGAATGGACACTAACTGACCAAGGCCTTTGCTAATATCTGTCAAATGAATGAAATGGCAGAGAGTTTTAACACTAACGATACCGAATTAGTTGCATTAATACTTTTGTAAAATTGTTATATTTGCGTTTCCATGAATTCACAATAACTACTCTTATGAACAATAACAATAAACGAACATAAATCTGAAATCTAACGTGTGCGATTATAGATTATTGCAATTACAAATCTGAAATATTAATACATGTAATAACAGCCTTTAACATGCATCAATTTTCCAGTTGTCCTCTAAACCTTTGTAAAGGCTTTTCTATTTAATAAGGCTTAGATTAGTAGTATCTTTGGTCATTGGTTTGGGAAGACTATTTTTTGTGTGCAATGCAATACCTCTTGAATCTTAAATTGAATAAGATTATAATCTAATAGTATATCTTCTTCATAACCATCATCTACTTACTTTTTTGAAGCTGCCTGAGGAGAAGAAGTCTTAGTGCAGCTCCTCTCTGCAGTGGGTATCTGTAAACGTTTAGTTTATCTTGGTGAGCGGCGTAGCACCTTTTTCATTGTTAGATGTGGAAATTGCCCAGTTACACTGCAAGTCCAAAAGTATCCAGACACCCATACAAATGAGTGAATTCAGTTATTTTTCCCATTACTGATACAAGCATTTAGCTGAGCGGTATAAAGCCCCCCAGCATTCGGCTGTGCTGCAGTGGAGCCTGGAGCGTCCTCTGGAGTGATGGAGCTCCACCCGATACCGTTGAGATGACTTGGGCTGGAGCATGTGACCCAGAACTGATCATCCAACATCAGAACCTGACCTAATGTTCTTGTAGCATCGATCTACAGGAGGAGGTTTGGTGACCACTGATCTAGTCTACCGTTAAAACCTTACTAGAAGACAAGAGGCTGTTACTGCAGCAAAGGGGACGAACTTTATAGTAACACCTTGGTCTTTGAGGCTGAATGAGCAGGTGTCTACACATTTTTGGACATGCAGTGTAGCTTTTATGCACTACAACCGTCACACTCACATCTGAACCGACAGTCAGGTAATCATCATCCAGGATTTCCTGAAGGGCAGCCTCGGTGTCGCTGTCTGCTCCGGCTTCGTCTTCACTCGTCCTGTTAGCAATGAAACAGCTCGGTTTAGTGTTTCACCATCAAAACAGAGCGAACAGGGCCGAACTACCCACTCCATTAGCTCAGCTGATGTCACACAATCAAAGATATAACCGGATAAACCGTCGCATTTCTAGAAAACGTGTAAATATGATCTGAAGGTTCGCGACTCGAGGTTCGCCTTACAGTACCTCGACCACTTAACCTAGTTAGCTGCGTGGCTAAACAGCTAGCTCTGTGCAGAGCTGCGGTGATTGCTGTACCTGTGCCTGGAATCATCATTTCTCCGCTGTCTGAAACTGTCTCGGCTTACTTTAAAATTACAGGGAGGCTCAGCTGACAGTGAAGTATTTCGACAAAACTTTGCTTCAACCTCGTCAAGTAAATCGTCCAAATTATCCGCCATGATAGGCTGTGTCTCAATCCTCCACTCTGTTCCCTTCAGTCCCTCACTCCGTCTAATGCGGGAATCACAGTGGATGCAAGCGGAGGAGAAAACAGGCGTCAGACTGACACCTTTGCATACATGTGCTTGACAGGACTTTTGCATTCATTGTCATTAGAAAGTTACAGTTATTCAGCTCCAGCTTATTTAGGTCTTTAAACTGAGTTTGTTTTCTTCATACACTTCGTCACACACAGATAAGGTTGTAGGCAGCGAATCAAGGGAGGCTGCTGGAATGGATAAAGGCCGAGGAAGGAGCTGTCACCATAGAAACCCCGTAGTGACATAACACCACGGTCACAACACAAAGATGCGTGTCACGTGCATGTTGAGGAGCGAAAGAGAGCTTATTATTATTATTATTATTATTATTATTATTATTACAACGCCATTATATGCAATATTTCCAGATCAAGTTGTATTGTTTACGGGAAAGTAGTTTTTCTAAGTACAGATAAGTTCTACCTAAAACGAAATACAAGTGAACAGCAACCCGATGTGAAAGTGCTCACCAACTAAAGCGGTTCTGAGTTCGGTCAGGTCGGTTCCCGATCACAGACCCATGTTTTCCTGCCAACTGCAAAAGTGTGCCGTTGTCGGCAGGATTCGAACCTGCGCGGGGAGACCCCAATGGATTTCTAGTCCATCGCCTTAACCACTCGGCCACGACAACATGGACAACGCTGCCGAGAAGACGTCCTGTGACTGTCATGTGACATAGCGACTTGGTTTTAAATACTAGTTTTGTGCTATGTTATGAGTAATGTCCCCTTTAACAGAGAAATGGAAGTGTGTTTTTCATTGCGCGTCAGCTGTTATATCCAAAGGTGTTACAAAACGGCGTACGTTCTGGAGTTAAACTCTTCATTTATTTATCGCTGCTGCGGGGGCAGCACGTTACTACACAGACCCCTGTATACTTTGCGTTAGACTGAATGATCCGTGGTTTAAAAAAAGTGTCTTTCGTCAAAATTGGTGTAAAAGTAGAGGAGGCAGTGGATAGGGCAAGATGGGGGCAGATGATCCGCTGTGGCGACCCCTAAAGGGAGCAGCCGAAAGAAGAAGAAGAGTCTTTCGTCAAAACGTTTGTTCCCTGACCGGGAATCGAACCCGGGCCGCGGCGGTGAGAGCGCCGAATCCTAACCACTAGACCACCAGGGAGCCGGAAGTATTATCACTGCAACAGACTGATCAGTGAGACGATATTTACATATTTTACATTAACTGTTAACTAACAGGTAATCTGGCTTGACTGACAAGACGTTAGTTGGTTTGCACCGCTGCTGAGGTCTTCTGTAAAAGCCCACATATAAGAGACGCCTTCTCGGTTCAGATATTTGGAAAAGCAGTGTTTCATGTGCACTGGTGATAATATGTTAAGAAGTCGCTCATTATTTAATAAAGGTTCAGAAATCTTTCGTTAATTTTTTTCTTTTATTGCCCGCTTTACTCCACTCCCACAGTCCTGAGGAGGACTGCTCACTGTCTCCTTAACTGAGCGAAGGTGGACTTTTCTGTGTTTATGCACCAGGGGGCGCAAATGATTTTTTGTGCTTTTGAGAGCTGGCATCAGCTTCCTAATTTTTCTGCTCGTGAAACTGAAGGCGTGCTACTCTGGGAATGTGCTTTACAGAGAAATTCCACCCAATCTTCCGGAATTCTACATAATTCGTTCGTTCCAAATGTAACCAAAGTAATTCAGAGCGGTTTGATGTGAAATGGCGAGTTGTAGAGAAACTTTACAGTGGTGGTGAACCTGGCGTAACATCGTCAACAATATTAACGTGTGGCTTCGGTGGCGATGTCCCACTTCGGACACCAGTGTGTCATATACGGTGAAAAGGCAGCATTAAATGCCCGTATTGTTTACGGGAAAGTAGTTTTTCTAAGTACAGATAAGTTCTACCTAAAACGAAATACAAGTGAACAGCAACCCGATGTGAAAGTGCTCACCAACTAAAGCGGTTCTGAGTTCGGTCAGGTCGGTTCCCGATCACAGACCCATGTTTTCCTGCCAACTGCAAAAGTGTGCCGTTGTCGGCAGGATTCGAACCTGCGCGGGGAGACCCCAATGGATTTCTAGTCCATCGCCTTAACCACTCGGCCACGACAACATGGACAACGCAGCCGAGAAGACGTCCTGTGACTGTCATGTGACATAGCGACTTGGTGAAAAAGTTACCAGGTATATTAAAGCATGGGCTGCTTTTTGAATGAGGCTCAACATGAATCAGCCAAAGAGAGGTTAATTTCATATATGAGTCTTAAAGGCACAGTAACAAAAGCAGCCTGTTCTGAGAGATTGGAAAATGGTCATGTTAAAATTCTGACTGAGTTGGTAAACTCACAAACGTAAGGGAAAAAAAATACAAGACTGCAAGATATTGGCTCTTTAATAAAAAAAATAAAAACAAACAAAAAACTTCTTTAAACTTTAAACCTTATAAGTCATTATTTCAGTGTGTCAGAAAGAGACAGAATCAATTATGTGACCTGTGAAAACTATTCCAACTTGGGGACAATGCACACTTGTCACAACAGGAAGGGGTCAGTACACAGACAGGCAGGTAGTGTCCAGCTGTGATTGCAGAAATGAGCGGAAGAATTCACTATAAATATAACTAATGGAAATAAAATGACCTCTCCATGGATCCTCCTTATCGTGGTGGAGGGGTTTGCATGCTTGAATGATCCTAGGAGCTATGCTGTCTGGAGCAAAGCTCCTGGTAGGGTCTCCCATGGCAAACTGGCCCTAGGTGTCAGGTCAGACAAAGAGTGATCCAAAATTCCCCCTATGAAAATAATGAAAGAACGAGAATTGTGTACCCTGCCCAGATCAGGGTTACCGGGGCCCCACCCTGGAGCCAGGCCTGGGGGAGGGGCTCGCCAGCGAACATCTGGTGGCTGGGCATTAACTCATGGTGCCCGGCCGGGCCCAGCCCGAAGGGGTTACATGAGTCCGCCCTCCCATCGACCCACCACCAATGGGAGGGGCAGTAGTAGGAGTTCGGTGCTTTGTGGATCAGGCAGTGTCCAAAGGTGTGGGCCTTGGCGTTCTGATCCTCGGTTGCTGAAACTGGCTTTTGGAACTTGGAATGTTACCTCACTGGCGGGGAAGGAGCCTGAGTTGGTGAGTTGGAGTTGAGAGATACCGGCTAGATATAGTCAGGCTCACCTCAACACACAGCCGGGGCTCTGGGTCCAATCTCCTTGACAGGGGCTGGACTTTATTCTTTTCTGAGGTTGCCCATGGTGAGAGGCGGCGGGCAGGTGTGGGCTTTCTAAAAGCCCCTCAACTCGGTGCCTGTATGTTGGGGTTTTCTCCGGTGGACGAGAGGGTAGCTTCCCTACGCCTTCGGGTTGGGGAACGGGTCCTGACTGCTGTCTGTGCTTATGCACCGAACAGCAGTTCAGAGTACCCAGCCTTCTTAGAGTCCTTGGGAAGGATGCTTGAAAGTGCTCCTCCTGCAGACTCTATTGTCCTACTGGGGGACTTCAACACTCACGTGGGCAATGACAGTGTGACCTGGAGGGGTGTGATTGGGAGGAATGTTCCGCTCCTCCATTGTTGAAGTGGCTGACTGTAGCTGTGGCCGCAAGGTAGTTGATGCCTGTCGGGGCGGTAATCCTCGAACCAGGTGAGAGATGCCGTCAAGCTGAAGAAGGAGTCCTACCGGGCATGGTTGGCCTGTGGGACACCAGAGGCAGCTGGCAGGTATCGACAGGCCAAGCGATCTGCGGCTTCAGTCATCGCCAAGGCAAAAACTCGGGTGTGGGAGGAGTTTGGTGAGGCCTTGGAAAGTGACTTTAAGTCGGCTCCGAAAAGATTCTGGCAAACCGTCAGGCGACTCAGAAGGGGAAAGCAGTGTGCCACTAACACTGTATATAGTGGAGATGGTGTGCTGCTGACTTCCACTGAAGACGTCATTGGGCGGTGGAAGGAATACTTTGAGCACTTTCTCAATCCCACCAACACATTCTCCAGTGAGGAGGCAGAGTCTGGAGCTATGGGAATAGGCTTGTCCATTACTGAGGCCGAAGTCATTAAGGTAGTTAAAAAGCTCCTTGGTGGCAAGGCTCCAGGGGTGGATGAGATCCGTCCCGAGTTCTTCAAGGCTCTGGATGTTGTGGGGCTGTCTTGGCTGACACGCCTTTTCAACATTGCGTGGACATCGGGGGCGGTGCCACTGGATTGGCAGACTGGGGTGGTGGTGCCTCTTTTTAAAAAACGGGACCGGAGGGTTTGTTCCAACTACAGGGGAATCACACTCCTCAGCCTCCCTGGTAAGGTCTATGCAGGGATACATGGAGAAGAGAGTCCGGCTTATAGTCGAACCTCGGATTCAGGAGGAGCAGTGCGGGTTCCGCCCTGGTCGTGGAACACTGGACCAACTCTTCACCCTCTCCAGGATTCTGGAGGGCTCATGCGAGTTTGCCCAACCAGTCCACATGTGCTTTGTGGATCTGGAGAAGGCAATCGACTGTGTTCCCTGGGGTATTCTGTGGGAGGTGCTTCAGGAGTACGGGGTACATGGCTCTTTGCTACGAGCCATTCAGGCCCTGTACAAACAAAGCAGAAGCTTGGTTCGCATGGCCGGCAGTAAGTCAGACTCGTTCCCAGTGAGAGTTGGACTCCGTCAGGGCTGCCCTTTGTCACCGATTCTATTCATCATTTTTATGGATAGAATTTCTAGGCGCAGTCAGGGAACAGAGGGTGTCCGGTTTGGTGACCTCAAGGTTACATCGCTGCTGTTTGCAGATGATGTATTCCTATTGGGGACATCAGGCCGTGAACTTCAGCTTTCGCTGGATCGGTTTGCAGCCCAGTGTGAAGCGGCTGGGATGAGAATCAGTACCTCTAAATCCGAGACCATGGTTCTCAGGCAGAAAAGGGTGGGGAGCCCTCTTTGGTTCTGGGATAAGCTCTTACCTCAAGTGGAGGAGTTTAAGTATCTCGGGGTCTTGTTCACGAGTGATGGTACAAGGGAGCGGGAGGTTGACAGGCGGATTGGTGCTGGGTCAGCAGTGATGCGGGCTCTTTACCGGTCTGTTGTGGTAAAGAAAGAGCTGAGGTCGATCTACGTTCCTACCCTGACCTATGGTCATGAGCTTTGGGTAATGACCGAAAGAATAAGATCGCGAATACATGCGGCCGAAATGAGTTTCCTCCGCAGGGTGTCTGGACTCTCCCTTAGAGATAGGCTGAGAAGTTCGGTCATCCGGGAGGGACTCGGAGTAGAGCTGCTGCTTCTTGATGTCGAGAAGAGCCAGTTGAGGTGGTTCATTTCATTAATTTCATTTTCATTTACAGCATTTAGCAGACGCTCTTATCCAGAGCGACTTACAAGAAGTGCTTTGTCAATCTAGAGAAGGTGGCACCAGAGAGTTTCCAGCGCTGCGACAGTCAGTGATTAGCGCTGCGACAGTCAGTGACAGGTTTGAGGGAGGTCAATGTTAATAATACAGAAATGTTAATCATGGTGACAGGAGGTTAATAAAGAAGAATAAACAGGAGCAGCAGTTTAAACAGCTGTTAGTGTTAGTCCCTTTAGTTAAAGGGGAAACTCCACCGATTTTTCATCATCTCTGCATAATTAATGCCTAAGATTAAACTGAGTCATTCAGAGTGGTTTGGTGTGAAGTGCTCCTAACAGAGAAACACACTGAGTCATAGGCATTCACAGTGGTGGTGATACCTAATGCCTGAGAAATTGTAGTTTTGTGATAAAGTTTTAGTTTAAAACTATTTTTTATCAATGTATTTTAACCCATTTGTGGTGGAAGGATACATATGTGTGTTCTAAGGTAAAATAGTCCCAATAAAACTCTTTTTTTCACATTTATGACTTTACCATCATCAACTTTACATAAAACCCCAGAAGACGTGCATTTGGATAATAAATAAAATGACTTATGTCTTTTATATACCGGGACTCCTCGTTTCCATGACCCCCACAGTAAAGATATCCAAGTCTGTAAGTTTCTCTACAGTGAACCAGTTTTTATAAAATGTTTGTGTCTCAGCTGCTGAATTATACAGAAATTTTGAAAACTTGGTGGAATTCCCCTTTAACAAGCTCGTTACGGAAACATTAGATTAGAGAAATTGACGTTTGTGGCTCAGGAAACTGACCCAATGAAAGAAAACCTAAGCGGGTGAGGAGCATCTGCTTTTCAAATGTCCAAACAACATCAAGTGTTTTCGATAAATAGCTGGAGATGACGTAATATGGTCACGTGACATGTGCCATCATTTTGATTGTTTTTTTAATGAAACGCGTCTGTGTGTTCGCAACTTTGAAGATGCAGGGTGGTTTGTACTGTGCAACTCGAGTGCAATTCAGTGACATTGTTTCAAGCAACTAAAGCTGCAGGCTTTCTCACAGTAATAATTCCAGTATCTCGCAGTGGTGGGCAGTAACTAAGTAATTGTAATACCTTACTGTACTTAAGTAGTTTTTTTCGTGTATCTGTACTTTACTTAAGTTTTTCCACTTTGGGCGACTTTTTACTTTCACTCCACTACATTTCAAAGTGAAATATCTTACTTTTTACTCCACTACATTTTGAGAAATCTGTCATTCCTTTTGGTTTTTGTGTGTATAAAAACATCCATCCATCCATCCATCCATCCATCCATTTTCTAAGCCGCTTCTCCGTCAGGGTCGCGGGGTGGGGGGGGAGCTGGAGCCTATCCCAGCAGTCTTCGAGCGAAAGGCAGGAAACACCCTGGACAGGTCGCCAGTCCATCGCAGGGCAGACAGACACAGACAGTCACTCACACACTCACACTCTGGGGCAATTTAGCACGTCCAATTGGCCTGACTGCATGTCTTTGGACTGTGGGAGGAAACCGGAGAACCTGGAGGAAACCCACGCAGACACGGGGAGAACATGCAAACTCCACACAGAGTGGACCCTGGTCACCCGGCAGGGGAGTAAAAACATAACATGTCAAAACAAAAGAAGCGTAAAGCAAGAGCACCAATAATGGAACTAACCTAACCTGTAAATAGACCACAATATAGAAATATGTACACATATGCAGTCGTGACTGACACGTTTCTTTTTTTCTGAATTCATACAAACACTTTCATTTGATAGTAAATTAGTTTTGGTTAGTTTATGTTTATGAACAGAGACCTACAGGTCAACAGAGTAAAGGAAAACTTATTTGTGTGTAAGGGGGAGCGAGGAGGCGGATGCACACGCTGAGATAAGCGAGATTTATTAGGGGCAAATCCATAGCCGATGCGGACGGAACGGGAAACAGACATGACAAAAACCAGAGCAGCCAGCAAACAGACATCAAACAAAGACCAGCTACAAAGATACAAAGACTGGCAAACGCAAGGGGCAAACACAGGGCTTAAATACACGTAACAATGAGGGACAGGTGAATACAATCAGGGGCGGAGTTACAAAACCAAAACACGAACACATGGACAGGACTGGGAGGGGCTAATCGTGACATTGTGATCCTGAGTTTAAAGCCAGTGTTTATTAAACTTGTAGCTAATTTACAAAGTAATCTTAAACTGAAACTTTGCTTGTTTGTAAAAGTGATTTCAGAGCCACTCGGTTCTCCCTGATGGAAACTGTTTACCTTCAGTGTTTTGTGCTTACGATCATTTTAATAGACGTCAGCGTCACTAATTAATGACGTTCTATTAAAAGACTGGTTTACCAAGAGAGACGCTGGAGGATTTTCACCTAAACTGAGTTAATGAAGTGAGTCTTGTTACAAAAATGATAACAGGACATCAGAGCCAGAATTAATCTTTTAGTACTTTTACTTTCAATACTTAAGTACATTTGAAGCCAAATACTTTTGTACTTTTACTCAAGTTGAGGTCTAGAGTAAGGACTTCTATTTTTACTGGAGGAATATTTTACCCTGGGTATCTCTACTTTAACTCAAGTACATGATTTGTATACTTTGTCCGACTGTGGTATCTGGGCTGCTTTACACACTGTGAAAGTGTGGTCACTTTGATAGTCATATGATTTCATGTGGGGGGGAAAAGTGACTTGCATTAGATTGGTGAAGACCCCTCTCCTATTAGCGTGCTTGAAAAAGCACTCTATTAATAGTGATAACAGTTGTTATCTCTCATACTTCTTCATCTAAGAAGAAGACTTCTTCCATTAATACAGCCTGAATCGCTTAACGTACAGACTCGGTTCAAACTGCGTTTCGAAGGTCTCTGCGCTGTAACTTGTGCTATGTATTTCTGGAGTCGATCGGAATGGTAGTTTTTAATAAAATGAAGTTTTAAAATTAAAAACCTCCCATAAGAATGAATGGCAGAATGTTCAGAACTTCAAATTCTAACAGACATTGATGATGCCACAGCAGGCCACTCAATCTCACAGACACTGTAAAGCAGAATCTGCTTTAAAATCCTTAAACTTTCACCTAGAAACTCTTAGTTTTAAAAGGTAGAGACACTTGTCCTTTCTGAAACCTCAAAATATCTAATCATTTTATCAATTAGCTTTAGAGATATGAGCATTTGTATGGCACTAGGCACAGAAAACTGCCCCATTTGAGAAGACATTTTCTTCTCAAAACACACAACATTACATGAAAATAATCCCCAAGGGTTCTTATCTCACACCATCTATCCAGTTAAGCAACAGAGTAAACATTTCCCTCATTTGTTCAGAGGGTGCAAATCGGACTCAAACAAGGCTTCTCCACTAAGAGCTGCGTAATGACAGAGTGATAGTTAATTTGAATGACCCCTGCCCCCTCCCCCCCAAACACATACATCTCTCCCTCTCACACACATGCACACACACACACACCTAAGGAGGTGGTTTTACCTACACAGAAACACACACAAACACAGAAACACACAAACACACACACACACACACACACACAGAGAAACACACACAAACACAGAAACACACAGAAACACACAAACACACACACAGACACACACACACACAAACAGACACATACCTAAGGAGGTGTTGTTCACTTACACAGAAACACACAGAAACACACACACACACACACACTTGCAGCTCTTTTCAATCACTCTTGCAGTTACTTCAGGAAATGCACATCTAGTTTATTATTCTTTTTCGAATAAAAAAAAAAACATGCAGACACCACTTATTTCAATAAGTCATTCTGAATGCTATAGTCTGTTCAAACAGTTTAATTATACAGCCTCAAATTAAAGTTTTCCACTTGCATGAAAAAAAAAATACTAGAAAACATAGTTGTCTTCACAGAGATAACTGTATACAGCTAGCGAGGAGCAGTCTAGACTGAAGACCATAGATCA
The DNA here is from genome assembly GCF_015220715.1 of Pygocentrus nattereri. Taxonomy (NCBI): domain Eukaryota; kingdom Metazoa; phylum Chordata; class Actinopteri; order Characiformes; family Serrasalmidae; genus Pygocentrus; species Pygocentrus nattereri. The sequence continues at coordinate 33,319,480 of NC_051213.1, read as the reverse complement.
GCTTGCGTGGAGAAGTGTAGACCGGAGATCAGCTTGCGTGGAGAAGTCTAGACCGGAGATCAGCTAGTGGGAAGCTAACAAACTCCAGCTTCTACATGACATCTGAACGATCACTTATCCCATCTACAGAGCTCTCTGCTCTGTAACAGGTTTTATGTGGTTTTAACAAAAGCATCTTCTTATCAGGTGTATGTGAAATGATACATTTGCATAGTTTAAAATCAGTTGAGATGAGAATTACAAACGAAAAAGTCTCCACTGCGCACACCTGAAAGATGCTTTACCAGCACAGGCACAGTCTTAGTAAGGACAAGCCCAGTCCTTCCTTTTCCAGCATTGAACATTGTCTCACCATTCAGACAATGTCAACAAGGCACTATTTCTTCTACTGACCATCTTTGACGTGTTTCTCGGTTTGAGACCAGAATATGAGGTCACACAGAGTCACACATATTCCTGGGCTGAAATCTTCGAAACAACTCCTTTTGATTCCAAGCTAACGATGAGGTGCTTCATCTTCTGAGTTGTCTTTAGTCGAGCATCTTTTGAGAACTTGTCTTTGTGGCTGATTAGTGTATTCCTTAGACAAATCTGCAAAATAATAGTGTTTAACATTAACAGCCTGATCAGTAGAAATACATTGGTCTTGATCTGTTAATTAAGTTAATTAAGGTATTAGAACGTAAAACGTCTATCTGATTTCCTTATACTGACACTACAGGCCATGGCAGAAAGACAAAACAGGATTACTTACATAACTAACATAGAA